>NC_073647.1:30355604-30658634 GCF_029407905.1 Bubalus kerabau | reverse complement strand
ATAATGGCTGAAGTCTCTGTTCTTCCTTACTGAAGATGGCAGTATGAATATGCAGAAGCCTTTAAGGAGTAATATTATCTGTATAGATGGGAAAAGGTATTCCAGAATGAAGGCTTGGTGAGCAAGGATCAGCTGTCAAATGGCATGCATGATCCTTGAGGATAAATTCTTTGGGGATATGTACAGGACAGTGGTGTCATGTTTCTATGATCTGAATGTTTGTGGCCACCTAAAATTCATATGTTGAATGCCTAACCCCTAAAGATAATGGTATTGGAAGGTGGGGTCTTAGGGACATGCTAAGATCATGAATACCCTGATGGCTCAGTTGTAAAGAATCTGCCTGCAATTCAGGAGACCCCGGTTTGATTCCTGGGTCAGGAAGATCCACTGGAGAAGGTATAGGCTACCCACTCCAGTATTCTTGTGCTTCCCTTGTGGCTCAGCTGGTAAAGAAGCTGCCTGCAATGTGGGAAATCTGGGTTCGATCCCTGGGTTGGAAAGATCCCTTGGAGAAGGGAAAGGCTATCCACTCCAGTATTCTGGCCTGGAGAATTCCATGAACTGTATAGTCCATGGGGTCACAAAGAGAGGATGACAGAGGGATGAGATGGTTGGATGGCATCACTAACTCGATGGACATGAGTCTGAGCAAGCTCCAGGAGTTGATGATGGACAGGGAAGCCTGGCGTGCTGCAGTCTGTGAGGTCACAAAGAGTTGGACACAACTGAGCGACTGAACTGAACTGAGGGTCATGAAGGTGGAGCCCTCATGAACATGAGGACTCTTCTTATAAAGGAGACTCTACAGAGTTTCCCTGGACCCCTTCTACCATATGAGGACACAGCAACAAATAGGCAGGCTGAAACCCAGAAGAGGGCCTTTGCTAGAATATGATCATACTCACACCATTATTTTGATAATATGTGATTTATGTAACATCTCATGAAAACATGCTAATCTGTTATGAATCCTTGACTTCCACTTTCAAAAATAAGAGCTTAAACCTCAATAGTATTTTGACTACATTGGGGCAACATTAATTTAAAAAAATTAGCTTGAATTAAGGGAGGCTACTAATAGACTGTACAAAATACAGAAGTGCCTACCAAATGCAGAAGCATTTTGTAAAAATAAATCCAACATTTCTTTCCTTTATTTTAAGAAAGTTACAAAATATGTAGTCATGTCAAATTCTCTGATTTCATTTTATTAATATTTTCTGTATTTCTAGTAGTAAAAAAGAAATTCACATGAAAAATTAATATCCATAAAGAATAAGACTGTCAAGTGTAGCCAGCTCTCACACAGAAATAAATGGAACAACTATTATGGTCATCATTATTATAAGAATGTCAAAATAGCCTGATTATTTTGTTGTCCTATAACTATATAGTAATAGTATGCATTCCCAATTTTCTCTGTTGAATACAATTTTCTGGATCTTACTTAGAAATTATTGTGAGTATTGTCAGTTTTCTTAGAAGAAACCAACACAATGGAAATGATTAGGGTGGTGAATACAGATGCACTTGTAGGGTAAAGAATGTGGAGAGGGGTCACCGTCAGAGGTTGAGTCATTTAGTGTGTTCTTTGTCTTGATTTATGGAAGGAAGGATACCAAAATAACTTAAGAACATAGATGTGCACAGAAAGGAAGTAAGAAGAAAGAAATGAGGTCAAGGAAAAGTTTGGGCTCTGGCCAAGAAAAAGAAAAAAGATAGCAAATTGAACAGCGGGAATCCATCTAAAAGCAACTATTAGGAAAGTTGTAAACTGTAGACCTTAAACCATCACAACAGTTCTAATTAATTCCAGGAAACAAACAAAAAGACACTGTGTTCCAGATGTTTTATGAGGAAGTAACGTTACCATCTTTGAATCCTATTTAATTATGGCCACTGTGTCAACATCAATGATTCTAATTACATTTCCCATTCCATTAATTAGAAGTTACAAACTATGTAAAGTATAGAGTCATTCCAGGCCTAGGTGCACTCAGTAGACAATAAATCAGTTAAAAAGAGTGAGCCAGGATTGAGTAATGTTCCCAGGAGTTTAAAATGCCAGGAAACCCCACTCCATGGCTTATTCGCTCTAAATATTGGAGGTCTATCTCTTTCAGATTCCTCGTTCTGCAGTCACTATCTTTGTACCCACTGGTCAGTAGTTTTGCATTCAGGGGAAGAACCCTGATATCCCATTGCAACCTGAAAAAGTAAAACCTTAAGAGACATCTTTCAATAAATGCACTTTTGGGCATGGTAAGGGAGAGTTACATAATGTATTAACTGGAGCTCTAAAATTGAACTCCATTAAAGTACAATAGGCTTTGCTATGTGTCTTAGTTTCCTAAGGCTGCTGTAACAAAGTACTGCAAGTTTAGTGGCTTAAACCAACAGAGATTTATTCTGTCACAGCTGTAGGCTAGAAATTCAAAATGAAGGTGTTGTCTGGGCCAAGCTCCCTTTGAAGTCTCTAGGGGAAAAACCTGCCTTGGTTCTTCTAGCTTCTGATAGCTCCAGGTGTTTCTTGGCTTGTGGCAACAGAACTCCATTGTCACATTTTTCCTGTGTCTCAGTGTCTATCTCTTTTTTCTCCTCTTATAAGAACACTAGGCATACTGGATTATGGCCACCCTCTGACCTCAGCTTAACTTGGTTATAACAGTAAAGAGTCTATTTGCAAATGAGGGCACACTCACATATTTAAGGGGTTATGACTTTTAAACTATCTTTCTGGGGGACAGAATTCAACCCATAACACCATCCTTCCTTCAGAAGTCTTCATAACGATATGATTTCGGGGGGGTGGAGGAGAATCTGCTTTTGGTTCTAAACAGTACAGCAAATTATGGGACCACAATATGAGTGGTCTGAGCTAAGATTTGAAAGTAGTCCTAATAAGATCTCTTTCATATATACTCTGCTTGCTGGATCAGATTTTAGCATCAGCAAGTTCAGTTGCTATGGAGTGAGAGTGAGTGTTATTTCTGAGAGATAGCTCCTAAAGCCTTAGCAGCAGTTTCAAGTGATATCATAGGCCCCACTGGAAAAGGTTAAATAAGTACCAATTTATCAGCATTCCTATAATACAATTCTATATGAAATGACCCTGTGCCAAACAATATTAAGAAATGATCATTACTGAGTAGAACAACTATTGAAAATCATTAAAGTCTAGTAATAATATAAATACTGAGTTGCTTTCAATAATTGTAGAAACTCTTCCTTCTTGACTCAAGTAATTAGTTTTTTTCATCAAAGTGGTTCCTAAATCTTTTTATCAAAATAAGCAAAAAATGTTTGCTTTTTTTCTTCATTTTTTTCAATGATTTAGTGTTCGATGGAATGCTTGTTTAAAAGGAAGGTTCAGAAGAAACTGCTGGGTTTTGACATTCTCCATAATGAATACAGGCATTCATTTATCAGAATAAATTGAATTGAGACTTTCAAAAAATTTTGAAACTAACCGCATCTCTTGAAGCATCCATTGAGAACAAGAGTGAGGTTGTATGTGTTAGGAAACGAGAATCACTTATTTTATTTATTTATTTGGCCACACCGTGTATCATGCGGATCTTAGTTCCCTGATTCGGGAAGCATGGAGTCTTAACCACTGGACCACAAGGGAAGTCCCCAAGGACTCCTTATTTTAGATACTGAGATTGTTACTGGTTCTCATAAGACGATCTTCTAGAAGTGATGCCAGCCAGCAACATGGTTGAAGTAGCTCTTACCAGCTTGTACAAGCTGGTTGTTCACATCTCTTTGCAACTCTGTATTCAGTGATGGCACACTGATAGTTTAAGATTGATCATGGTGGAAACTGGCAAATGCTATAAATGAGGAATTCCTGTCCCAACTCTGACTCCTAGTGTCAATTACTATGCGTTTACCAGCATAACACTGCCCCAAAGTATCTTTGCAACATCATCACTTGTCCTTAAGCTTTCATGAAAATAAAAAAGATTCATTATACTACATAAACAACCTGAGATTTTTCATCTCCGTCTTTTGACACATGCCTTTCCCTCCACCTAAAATGTTTTTTTTTTTAATTCCTCATCAACATATGAAATAAGCTCTTTATCCTTAAAGTTCTAAATCAAATATGACTTCTGTAATGAGACACTCTGTTTCAGCAACTTCAATGCCAAATGTAGAAATAACATAAGTAGCAGTGGTTCTGTTGGAAATATAAAAAAGGGAGATGCAAATGTACCCAAATTACTATATAGTAAATAAAACAGTCCCTAAGGAATAGAAGTAAAAGTGGGATATATCCTGAGATACTGGAGTATAATGAGGAAGGTTAATATTAGGAAATGAGAAAGTGATCTGGTCTAAATTTAGGGAGAGTAAAATGGTAATGGATTATGGAAATTTGGTGGATGCATATCCTAGCAGGGGCTTCCCATGTGGCGCAATGGTAAAGAATCTTGCCAATGCAGGAGTCGCAAGAGATATGGGTTTGATCCCTGGATTGGGAAGATTCACTGGAGGAGGGCATGGCAACCTATTTCAGTTTTCTTGCCAGGAGAATCCCTTGGACTGAGGAGCCTGGTGGGCTACAATCCATAGCATCACAAAAAACTGGACTCGATTGAAGCAACTGAGCACATATTCTAGCAGGTTTCTAGAAGAAGATAGGTGATAAAACCTGAAAGAAGTGTGTGATTACAGGGACATATTTACTCAGCATTCACAACCAGAATCAACCTAAATGGGCATCACTAGTGAATTTAGGAGACACTTTAGAAGGAAGGTGAGACCAGAGAACATCCCTTATTACTCTCTTCTGACACAGCCTTCCAGATTGTCTTAATCACAATGCATAGGATGATTTCAGGCAACCACCTACTCCTTCACATGGTAAAACTCCTTCCCCAGTATTTACTCTGGCACCTGTTATACATGAGAGACATGATTTTTTTCTTTTTTAAGGCATAATTTATATAAAATAAAATGAAACCTTTTAAAATGTGTAATTAGTTAAATAAATTGGGACAAATGTATATGGCTGAGGAACTCATATTGCCACAGAATGTTCCTTTATGATACTTTGTAGCCCATCACCACCTGCCTTGCCACCTCAAAGCAACAACTAGTCTGATGTGTCACCATAGATGAGATTTGCCTGTTTTCAACTTCATATAAGTAGAATTATACATCTTGTACTCTTTCTGTCTGGCTTCTTTTGCTTTGTAGCTTTAAAGAGGAAAAATAATAATAAGATTTAAAAGTCACTTAAATTTATTTAGGCTTGATTAATGGCCTATATATATTCTGTTGTTTTGATTTGTCTGTGTGTATCTTAGCAATAGTATTTAGCACTTCTCAGGCATAGTATTTCATTGTTGTTGTTGTTCAGTTGCTAAATCCTGTCCAATTCTTTGATACTTCATGGGTTGCAGCACACCAGGTTCCTCTATATCTATCCTCCCCTGTTTCCTGGAGTTTGCTCAAATTCATGTCCATTTTATAAATATAAATTATGTCAATTTTGTTGATAGTGTTATTTGTGTCTTCTGTATCTTTGCTAGTTTGCTGTGCAATTGATTTATCAATTACTGAAAGAAGATGATCAATATTTACAACTATAATCATGGATTTATTTATTTTTTTACTTTTGTCATTTTTGCTTGATGTGTCTTACAGATTTACTGTTAGGTGAATATGGTAAGATAACTCTCTCCTTAATGAATTGATCCTTTTAGCATTGCAGAATACTTTTGTTTGATATTGGTAAATCTTCTTCATCTTGAACTCTTGTGTCTGTCATAAATATAGCCATACCAGCTTTCTTATGCTTAGTGTTTTCATGATACATATCTTCCTATCCTTTTATTTTTAACCTGTATGTTTCTCTGTATTTAATGTGTTTCTTATAATCAACATACAGTTGCTTTTTTAGTCAGTCTAACAATCTCTGATTTTTATTTGAAGTCTTTATTTAGATTTAATATAATAATTTATTTGTTTGGTGTGTCAGACATTATTTTTTGGGGCTCCAAAATCACTGCAAATGGTGATTGCAGCCATGAAATTAAAAGACGCTTACTCCTTGGAAGAAAAGTTATGACCAACCTAGATAGCATATTCAAAAGCAGAGACATTACTTTGCCAAAAAAGGTCCGTCTAGTCAACGCTATGGTTTTTCCAGTTGTTATGTATGGATGTGAGAGTTGGATTATGAAGAAAGCTGAGCACCAAAGAATTGATGCTTTTGAACTGTGATGTTGGAGAAGACTCTTGAGAGTCTCTTGGACTGCAAGGATATCCAACCAATCCATTCTAGAGGAGATTAGCCCTGGGTGTTCTTTGGAAGGAATGATGCTAAAGCTGAAACTCCAATACTTTTGCCACCTCATGTGAAGAGTTGACTCATTGGAAAAGACTCTAATGCTAGGAGGGATTGGGGGCAGTAGGAGAAGGGAATGACAGAGGATGAGATGGCTGGATGGCATCACCAACTTGATGGACGTGCGTTTGAGTGAACTCCGGGAGATGGTGATGGACAGGGAAGCCTGGTGTGCTGTGATTCATGGGGTCGAAAAGAATTGGAAACAACTGAGTGACTGAACTGACTGAACTGAAGTAGACATTTTTATAGCACTTGTAAAGGGATAGCCACAAACTGATTCTGCCAGCAATAGCCCATCAGCCATATTCTTAGAAAATTGCTATGAATTTACACAAGGTTGAATAAGTCAGGGATTCAGATTTATTTGGGCAGAGTTGTAGATGTATTTTGCTTCTCCTGGGTGAGGAGAGAAGCAAGCTTCCACCTACCTTAAATCAAGTCAGGGATGCTTCAGGAAGAATTTGACATGAATTCCTTGGAGTTTTAAGGGATTCAGGGTTTGTCATCTGACTCATATCTGAAGAGATGCAACTAAAAAAGCTATGGTTTAAGTTAATCTTATTTATGCAGAATGTAGACATAGGGCTGCATGATGATTGGTGTGCACTTCTAGAGTTTGTGGTGAAAAACAGAATTTTGTTTTCCTGTGGGCCAGATGTGGAGTCCATAGGAAGAGAGGTTGACAAAGCTATATATATATAGTCAAAGCTATATGGTTTTTCCAGTAGTCATGTACAGATGCGAGAGTTTGACCATAAAGAAGGCTGAGCTCTGAAGAATTGATACTTTAGAACTGTGGTGCTGAAGAAGACTCTTGAGAGTTCCTTGGACAGCAAGGAGATCAAAGCAGTCAATCCTGAAGGAAATCAACCCTGAATATTCATTAGAAGGACTGATGCTGAAGCTGAAGCTCCAATACTTTGGTCACCTAATGTGAAGAAGAGACTTATTGGAAAAGACCCTGATGCTGGGAAAGATTGAAGGAAGGAGGAGAAGGGAACAACAGAGGATGAGATGGTTGGATGGCATCACTGACTCTATGGACATGACTTTGAGCAAGCTCCGGAAGTTGGTGATAGACAGAGAAGCCTGGCATCCTGTAATCCATGGAGTTGCAGAGTCAGACAAGTCTTGGCAACTGGACAACAACAACAACAAGGAAGAAAGGCAGGCTGAGTCCTATTGGGTAGGGACTTTGCCCAAAAGGATGATTGGAGAACTAGGTGATCCCAGAAAAAGTGTAAACCACTAGACAGCAGAAAGATTTTTTGTGCTCAGTCACTCAATTGTGTCCAACTCTTTGCAATGACATGGACTGAAGCCCACCAGGGTCCTCTGTCCATGGGATTCTCCAAGCAAGAACACTGGAGTGGGCGGCCATTTTCTTCCCCAGCATCTAGGAGTTAGCAGTGAACAAAATAAACAAAAACCACAAAATGACCCTGTTCTCACTAGAATTTGAAAGTAAATGAAAAAGCAATTAGAACTGCCTAATTTATCTGTATTAAAACAAGTTATAAGTGTAAAGTTGAAACAGAAAAGAAAAGAATGAAGTTGCTGTCTGCTTGCATCTGATGAACCATAACTGCTTCTTCTTCTTCTTTTTTTTTAATTATTGGAGTATAGTTGCTTTACAATGTAACGTAACTTCTTAAGTTTACTTGAAGATTTCTGACTCAGATACATGGTAGAAATAGATAAGGAATGCAAAATGGCTGTCATTCACAAGATGGAGGACACTAAAGTAAGAAGTGAGTGGTTGTGTGTGTGTGAGAGAGAGAGAATGTGTGTGTGTGTATGTGTGTGTGTGTACGTGTGTGTGTGTAGTTGATGAGTTCTGTTTTGTCCATCTTGAATTTCAGAAGGCTGTGGACCATTTAGGTGAAGATTTCCAGTAGACAGTTGTACAAGTATAGTGCTTCAGAGAGAGATTTAGCTACATTATTAATATTTCAATTTTGTTATTATTGTATAGATAGTAATTGAAACATTAGGAACACAAGTGTAAGAGGTGATAAACTATGGAAAAACTCTTAGACATGTCAATATCCATTAGGCTGACAAGAATAATAATTCCAGAAAGAGACTAAAAAAGAATGGCCAGGGGAACAGAAGAAAAGAGTAATTTCTCAGTAGTCAGAGTAAAAAGGAGTTCAAAGAGAAGGAAATGAAAAAACACTACCAAATACATCTGAAGAGTCAATAAAGATGAGGACTAGTGAGAGGCCATAAAAGTGGGTTATTAGGAAATCAATATCTCATGATCGTTATCAGTGCACTTGGGGATGGAGGCAGGCAGGATAGATAATACTGAACAGTATAACAATGTTTTCTAATCTTAGGTAATATATGGACAATTTTTAAAGGAAAAATCAGCATATAACAAATTATTTTTATCCTGTTACTCAAATACTTCCAAACCTAAAATTATGTATATGTTATGACCAAAAAAGTATTTAAACACATAAATATGCAATTCAAATAATTTAATGTAATGATGTTATCATATGGAAATCAAAGTACATATTAGAACTAATCTACAGTTTTATAAAGTACCTTGTCCAATTGTTTGAACTTTGTAATGACTCAATTCTCCTGTAATCTCCTATCTTACTTTTGTTTGCATGTCACATAATGCTATGATTTGACCTTTGCAGGGCCTGAACTAATTATCTGTACTATAAAAACTGTTCCTTTCATTTCTATGACAGCAAAAAGGGTACTAATTGGCAGCAACCTGATTAAAAAATGAGCACAAATCTGGCACTGACCTTCTTTGAAACAAAAACACAAATCTGGGCTCTGAAATTTCAAGTTACATTATTATAACATATGGTATAGTCCAACATATCATAGCATATTATACCATATATAACATGTTATAATAAAGTAGCCTTCCAGATACCCAAATAGGATTATATTACTCAATAAGTTTCTGTCACACATCTATCTGCACATATAAAATCTGATAGATTAATCTCTGAACCCTAAGACTATGTCCCCAGGCCCTCTTTTGAGAAGCAAGATAATATATTATTATATCAAGATATGCAATCTTTATTTCTATACTTTAATTTATAATAAGTATAGACCAACATATTAATCTTTGTATCCTGCTCTCACTGATTACCATAGTTTTTGAAATGGAGAGTTAAAAGTTTTAATGAATGAATGAATGTCATAGTCTCTGTTTCCTTAACATAAAGCATAGAGATTGGATCAGACAAATTGTTGGGAACCCACTGATTTTCACTTCAGTTCAGTTGCTCAGTTGGTTCCGACTCTTTGCGACCCCATGAACTGCAGCACGCCAGGGCCCATTGCTCTTAGTAACAGGTTTCTCCCATAATTTTGGTCCTGAATGGACTCATTAAGGCATTCCATCAAAGGATACAATAAGGGATATGAGATAACAATCTTAGACTACAGTCAGATCCACCTGAAGCTCAGCCCCAGGACACTGCTACTTCAGTGGGCATTGCCATTCAGGTAACCTCCGCTGGGCTAGGTGACAGTTGTTTGCTGACACACATATCTGTAGCTGCAGCCTTCCAGCAGGGCTTCAGAACTGAAACTGCTGCACTGTTCTTAGCAGCAACCTGAAAACTACTTGCCCACTGGGTAAGCTTTCACAGCTAGAAGTTGCTTCCACATATATTATGCTCCAGTTTGTTTACACTTGCACAGATTTCTAGGAGCATTCAGCTAATTAAACACTTGGGCTGAGGTGGAGGTGGAAGGAACAAATCACCCACGGGATCTTGCTATATCCCAGCTAAGGATCCCAGAGGTTCATTGATTGAAGTTGGGTCACTGTTCTAAAAAGGAGAAGCCCTGTGTACCTTTCAGTATGGCTTTGGCTGATGTTTTCTGCTCCCCTTTCCCTTCCTTGTGCTTTTCTCCCCCTCACACACATCCACCTGGAAAAACTTTTGCCAGTTCAAGTTTCTTGCCTGCTTCCACAATCACAGTCTGCCTCTTCCCAGAGATTTTCTGACTAATATCTGTAATTCCCTAACTTTCCCTCTTCAGTTTTATATAGAAGTTTCCTGAATAGTAACCTGGAGTCAAAGCAGAAAATGAGCTTTGAGATGAAAGAAATACGTGTTCAATTTCTGTCAGCAACAATTACATTTTGTGACTCTGAGAAAATGTCTTAAATTCACATTCCATTTCCTTATCTAAGATTTTGGAGTAACAATCATCACCTAATATGATTGTTGTGAGGGTCAAATGAAATGATAGATGTGAACTACCCAGCTCAGTATGTGGCACATAATAGATAATCAAGGCTAACTGTAGCTTTTGTTATTTTGCTGAATACCTAAGAAGTCGTTCTATCTGGGTTGTTTCCATGTCTCTAAAATCCCTCCTATAATTTTAACTGTCCATTTCTTCAGGATGATTCTGTATTCTCCTCTTCTGGGTATATTCCACTCTTCTGGGTAGACCATGTGCAAGACTGGCCACCATTCTGACTGTAAGCCTGATTCACCTAAGCAGAAACCATGATTTATGTGCTAAGTACTGACTTCTTCCTCATTTCTCCACGTGAAAGTGAACAAGTGTCCTTTTACTAGAAGTCACCATCTTTAACTTATGTGCACCTGACTTTTGGATGTGTCTTGCTCTTTTCCTTTTCTATAAGGAAGATCAATCACTTCCAGCCTTCCTTCCTTTCTTTCTTTTTTTTTTTTTATTGTATTGGTTTTCATCAACAAGAATCCGCCATGGTTATACACGTGTTCCCAGTCCTGAACCCCCCTCCCATCTCCCTCCCCATACCATCCCTCTGGGTCATCCCAGTGCACCAGCCCTGAGCATCCTGTTATCATGCACCAAACCTGGATTGGTGATTCGTTTCATATATGATATTATACATATTTCAATGCCATTCTCCCAAATCATCCCACCCTCTCCCTCTCCCACAGAGTCCAAAAGACTGTTCTATACATCTGTGTCTCTTTTGCTGTCTTGCATACAGGGTTATTGTTACCATCTTTCTAAATCCCATATATATGTGTTAGTATACTGTATTGGTGTTTCTTTCTTTCTTTTTCTTCCAGTCCACAAGTAGAGTCTTGTGTATGTAAACATCTCTGACAACACCATTGCTGTAACTGGATTGTTCAGTTTCCAGATCACCAGGATATCACAATCCCTAGTCACCCATGGTGGACACTTCAGATTCATTTTAAATGACTTCATATCTGTACTTTCCTACCTACCCAGTCAGTTAAATCCTGGTGATCCTGTCTCTACAATGTTTCCCATATCAGTCCCAGTCCTTTCTATTCAGATTACCACTATGTCCGTTCAGACACACTTCTTTTTTCTGGGCTTATTAGCACCTCTTTTTTCAATCTCTTATCTCCTTATACCAATCCTTATACTCATTTCAGAATTGTCTTTATAAAGCAAAGGTGACATCTTAAATTCTGTTTGTCAAAATCTGTCAGTGACTCCCAATTTCCTTCAAAATAAACTCCAAATTTCTTAGCATGGTATTCCCCAATTAAACCTCCAAGCCACTTTTTCAGTTCCACATCTAAATTTACTCTTCCTTGAATATGAAACTCAATCCTTAATAAAGGACTTAACTCTCTATGGACTTTAAACACTTTTCTGCTTCAGCATTTGTTTTTAGACAGTTCTTCTGTCTATATGGCTATATGCCCCCTTTGGTTTCTGTTAATAGATTCACTCTTCCATTAGGCACATATTCAGTGCCCTGGTCTCTCTATTCATAATCAATCATTTGTTTTTCTGCATCCAGAAAACAAACTTATACCTGGATTTAACATTTACTATGTCTCATATAAAACAAAGTATTTATATATCTTCTAATATACAAGCCCCTAAAGGGCAAAGATCACATCTATTTTTTAATATTTATTTATTTTAATGGAAGGCTAATTACTTTACAATATTGTAGTGGTTTTTGCCATACATTGACATGAATCAGCCATAGGTGTACATGTATTCCCCATCCTGAGGCCCCCTCCCACCTCCCTTCCCATTGCATCCCTCAGGGTCATCCTAGTGCACCAGCCCTGAGCACCCTGTCTTATGCATCGAACCTGGACTGGTGATCTGTTTCACATATGATAATATACATGTTTCAATGCTATTCTCTCAAATCATCCCACCCTTGTCTTCTCCCACAGAGTCCAAAAGACTGTTCTATATATCTTTTTCTCTTTTGCTGTCTCACATATAGGGTTATCATTACCATCTGTCTAAATTCCATATATATGCATTAGTATACAAAGGTCTGTCTAGTCAAGGCTATTGTTTTTCCAGTGGTCATGTATGGATATGAGAGTTGGACTGTAAAGAAAGCTGATCACCGAAGAATTGATGCTTTTGAATTATGGTGCTGGAGAAGACTCTTGAGAGTCCCTTGGACTGCAAAGAGATCTAACCAGTCCATCCTAAAGGAGATCAGTCCTGGGTATTCATCGGAAGGACTGATGCTGAGGCTGAAACTCCAAGGACTGATGCTGAGGCTGAAACTCCAATACTTTGGCCACCTCATGCGAAGAGTTGACTCATCGGAAAAGACCCTGATGCTGGGAGGGATTGGGGGCAGGAGGAGAAGGGGATGACAGAGGATGAGATGGCTGGATGGCATCACTGACTCGATGGATGTGAGTCTGAGTGAACTCCAGGAGTTGGTGATGGACAGGGAGGCCTGGCATGCTGCGATTCATGGGGTCGCAAAGAGTCGGAGACAACTGAGCCCCTGAAATGAACTGAACTGAACTGATGGTGTATTGTTTTTCTTTCTGGTTTACTTCACTCTGTATAATAGGCTCCAGTTTCAAACACCTCATTAGAACTGATTCAAATGCATTCTTTTTAATGGCTGAGTAATACTCCATAGTGTATATGTACCACTGCTTTCTTATCCATTCGTCTGCTGATTGACATCTAGGTTGCTTCCATGTCCTGGCTATTATAAACAGTGCTGTGATGACCTTTGGGGTACATGTCTCTCTTTCAATTCTGATTTCCTCGATGTGTATGCCCAGCAGTGGGATTGCTGGATCATATGACAGTTCTATTTCCAGTTTTTTAAGGAATCTCCACACTGTTCTCCATAGTGGCTGTACTAGTTTGCATTCTCACCAACAGTGTAAGAAGGTTCCCTTTTCTCCACACCCTCTCCAGCATTTATTTTTTGTAGACTTTTTGACAGCAGCCATTCTGACTGGCACAAAATGGTACTTCATTTTGGTTTTGATTTGCATTTCTCTGATATTGAGTGATGTTGACCATCTTTTCATGTGTTTGTTAGCCATCTGTATGTCTTCTTCGGAGAAATGTCTGTTTAGTTCTTTGGCACATTTTTTGATTGGGTCGTTTATTTTTCTGGAATTGAGCTGCAGGAGCTGCTTGTATATTTTTGAGATTAATTGTCAGTTGCTTCGTTTGTTATTATTTTGTCCCATTCTGAAGGCTGTCTTTTCACCTTGCTTATAGTTTCTTTTGTTGTGCAAAAGCTTTTAAGTTTAATTAGGTCCCATTTATTTATTTTTGCTTTTATTTCCATTACTCTGGGAGGTGGGTCATAGAGGATCCTGCTGTGATTTATGTCGAAGAGTGTTTTGCCTGTGTTCTCCTCTAGGAGTTTTATAGTTTCTGGTCTTATATTTAGATCTTTAATCCATTTTGAGTTTATTTTTGTGTATGGTAGCAAGTGTTCCAGTTTCATTCTTTTACAAGTGGTTGACCAGTTTTCCCAGCACTGCTTGTTAGAGAGATTGTCTTTTTTTCATTGTATATTCTTGCCTCCTTTGTCAAAGATAAGGTGTCTATAGGTGCATGACTTTATCTCTGGGATTTCTGTTTTGTTTCATTGATCTATATTTCTGTCTTTGTGCCAGTACCATACTGTCTTGATGACTGTAGCTTTGTAGTATAGCCTGAAGTCAGGCAGATTGATTCCTCCAGTTCCATTCTTTTTTCTCAAGATTGCTTTGACTATTCGAGGTTTTTTGTATTTCCATATAAATTGTGAAAATATTAGTTCTAGTTCTCTGAAAAAATTCCTTTGGTAGCTTGATAAGGATTGCATTGAATCTATGGATTGCTTTGGGTAGTATACTCATTTTCACTATATTGTTTCTTCCAATCCAGGAACATGGTATATTTCTCCATCTATTTGTGTCCTCTTTGCTTTCCTTCATCAATGGTTTACAGTTTTCTCTCTATAGGTCTTTTGATTCTTTAGGTAGATATATTCCTAAGTATTTTATTTTTTCGTTGCAATGGTGAATGGAATTGTTTCCTTAAATTCTCTTTCTTTTTTCTCATTGTTAGTGTTTAGGAATGCAAAGGACTTCTGTGTGTTAATTTTATATCCTACAACTTTACTATATTCATTGATTAGCTGTAGTAATTTTCTGGTGGAGCCTTTAGGGTTTTCTATGTAGAGGATCATGTCATCTGCAAAGAGTGAGAGTTTTACTTCTTCTTTTCCAATCTGGATTCCTTTTTTTTCTTTTTCTGCTCTGACTGCTGTGGCCATAACTTCCAAAACTATGTTGAATAGTAGTGGTGAGAGTGGGCACCCTTGTCCTGTTTCTGACTTTAAGGGAAATGCTTTCATTTTTTCACCATTGAGGATAATGTTTGCTGTGGGTTTGTCATATATAGCCTTTATTATTTTAAGGTATGTTCCTTCTATGCCTGCTTTCTGGAGGGATTTTTTTTTCCATCATAAATGGATGTTGAATATTTTCAAAGGCTTTCTCTGCATCTATTGAGATAATCATATGATTTTTATCTTTCAATTTGTTAAGGTGGTATATTACATTAATTGATTTGCAGATATTGAAGAATCCTTGCATCCCTGGGATAAAGCCCACTTGGTCATGATATATGATCTTTTAAATATGTTATTGGATTCTGTTTGCTAGAATTTTGTTAAGGAATTTTGTATCTATGTTAGTCAGTGATATTGGCCTGTATTTTTCTTTTTTTGTGTGTGGCATCTTTTTCTGGTTTTGATATTAGGGTGATGGTGGCCTCATAGAATGAGTTTGGAAGTTTTCCTTCCTCTGCAATTTTCTGGAAGAATTTGAGTAGGATAAGCGTTAGCTCTTCTCTTAATTTTTGGTAGAATACAGCTGTGAAGCCGTCTGGACCTGGGCTTTTGTTTGCTGGAAGATTTCTGATTACAGTTTCGATTTCTGTGCCTGTGATGGGTCTGTTAAGATTTTCTAATTCTTCCTGGTTCAGTTTTGGAAAGTTGTACTTTTTTAAGAATTTGTCCATTTCTTCCAAGTTGTCCATTTTATTGGCATATAGTTGCTGATAGTCTTTTATGATCCTTTGTATTTCTATGTTGTCTGTTGTGATTTCTCCATTTTCATTTCTAATTTTGCTGATTTGATTATTTTCCCTTTGTTCCTTGATGAGTCAGACTAATGGTTTGTCTTTTGGCTTTGTTGATTTTTGCTATGGTCTCTTTTGTTTCTTTTGCTTTTATTTCTGCCCTAATTTTTAAGATTTCTTTCCTTCTACTAACCCTGGGGATCTTCATTTCTTCCTTTTCTTGTTGCTTTAAGTGTAGAGTTACATTACATATTTGACTTTTTTCTTGTTTCTTGATGTAAGCCTATATTGCTATGAACCTTCCCCTTAGCACTGCTTTTACAGTGTCCCATAGGTTTTGGGTTGTTGTGTTTTCATTTTCATTCACTTCTATGCATATTTTGATTTCTTTTTTGATTTCTTCTGTGATTTGTTGGTTATTCAGCAGTGTGTTGTTCAGCCTCCATATGTTGGAATTTTTAATAGTTTTTCTCCTGTAATTGATGTTTCATCTTACTGCATTGTGATCAGAAATGATGCTTTGAGTGATTTCATTTTTTTTTTTTTTTTGAATTTACCAAGGCTAGATTTATGGCCCAGGATGTGATGTTTCCTGGAGAATGTTCCATGTGCACTTGAGAAAAAGGTGAAATTCATTGTTTTGGGGAGAAATGTCCTATAGATTGTATCATTTAAATTTTGTGTTTCCTTGCTAATTTTCTGTTTAGTTGATCTATCCATAGGTGTGAGTGGGGTATTAAAATCCCCCACTATTATTGTGTTATTGTTAATTTCCCCTTTCATACTTGTTAGCATCTGCCTTACATATTGCGGTGCTCCTATGTTGCATGTTAATATATTTATAACTGTTATATCTTCTTCTTGGATTGATCCTTTGATCATTATGTAGTGTCCTTCTTTGTCTCTTTTCACAGCATTTATTTTAAAGTCTATTTTATCTGATATGAGTATTGCTACTTCTGCTTTCTTTTGGTCTCTATCTGCCTGGAATATCTTTTTCCAGCCCTTCATTTTCAGTCTGTATGTGTACTTTGTTTTGAGGTGGGGCTCTTATAGACAACATATACATGGGTTTTGTTTTTGTATCCATTTAGCCAGTTTTGTCTTTTGGTTGGGGCATTCAATCCATTTACATTTAAGGTAATTATTGATAAGTATGATCCTTTGGCATTTACTTTGTTATTTTGGGTTCACGTTTATACACCCTTTCTGTGTTTCCTGTTTAGAGAAGATCCTTTAGCATTTGTTGAAGAGCTGGTTTCGTGGTGCTGAATTCTCTCAGTTTTTGCTTGTCTGTAAAGCTTTTGATTTCCCCTTCATATTAGAATGAGATCCTTGTTGGGTACACTAATCTGGGTTGTAGGTTTTTCTCTTTCATCACTTTTAATATGCCCTGCCATTCCCTTCTGGCCTGAAGAGTATCTACTGAAAAATCAGCTGTTATCCTTATGGGAATCCCCTTATGTGTTATTTGTTGTTTTTCCCTTGCTGGTTTTAATATTTGTTATTTGTGTTTGATATTGTTAATTTGATTAATATGTGTCTTGGGGTGTTTCACCTTGGATTTATCCTGTTTGAGACTCTCTGGGTTTCTTGGACTTGGGTTACTATTTCCTTCTCCATTTCAGGGAAGTTTTCAACTGTTATCTCGTCAAATATTTTCTCATGGTCTTTCTTTTTGTGTTCTTCTTCTGGGACTCCTATGATTTGAGTGTTGGGGTGTTTGACATTGTCCCAGAAGTCTCTGAGGTTGTCCTCATTTCTTTTAATTCTTTTTTCTTTTTTCCTCTCTGCTTCATTTATTTCTACCATTCTAATTTCTACCTCACTTACTCTATCTTCTGCCTCCATTATTCTACCATTGGTTCCCTCCAGAGTGTTTTTGATCTCATTTATTACATTATTTATTATGGATTGACTCTTTTTTATTTCTTCTAGGCCGTTGTTAAACATTTCTTGCATCTTCTCAATCCTTGTCTCCAGGCTATTTATCTGTAACTCCATTTTGTTTTCAAGATTTTGGATCATTTTTACTATCATTATTCTGAATTCTTTTTCAGGTAGACTCCCTATCTCCTCCTCTTTTGTTTGTTTTAGTGGGCATTTATTCTGTTCCTTTACCTGCTGAGTATTTCTCTGCATTTTCATCTTATTTAGATTGCTGTGTTTGGGGTGGCCTTTTTGTATTCTGGCAGTTTGTGGTTCATATATTGTGGAGGTTCCTTGCTGTGGGTGGGATTGCACGGGTGGCTTGTCAAGGTTTCTTGGTTAGGGAAGCTTGCATCGTTGTTCTGGTGGGTGGAGCTGGATTTCTTCTCTCTGGAGTAGAATGAAGTTTCCAGCAGTGAGATTGACTTGTTTATGGTTTTGATGTGACTTTGGATAGCCTGTATATTGAAGCTCATGGCTAGTATGTGCCTGCATTGCTGGAGAATTTGTGTGGTATGTCTTGCTCTGGAACTTGTTGGCTCTTGGGTGGTGCTTGGTTTCAGTGCAAGTATGGAGGCTTTTGGATGAGTTCTTATCGATTAATGTTCCCTGGAGTCAGTAGTTCTCTGGTTTTCTCAGCTTTTGGACTTAAGCCTCCTGCCTCTGGTTTTCCATCTTTTTCTTACAGTAGCCTCAAGACCTCTCCATCACTACAGCACAGATGATAAAACATCTAGGTTAATGATGAAAAGTTTCTCCACAGTGAGGGACACCTGGAGAGATTCACAGAGTTACCTGGATAAGAAAAGAGGGAGGAGGGAGATAGAGGTGACTAGGAGGAGAACAGGGGGAATAAAAAGGGGACAGAGCATGCTAGCCAGTAATCAGTTCCTTATGTGCTCTCCACAGTCTGGACCCCTCAGAAATGTTCATGGAGTTACACAGAGAAGAGAAGAGGGAGGAAGGAGACAGAGGTGACCAGGAGGAGAAAAGGGGGAGTCAAAAGGAGAGAGACAGATCCAGCCACTAATCAGTTCCCTAAGTGTTCTCCACAGCCCGGAACACACAAAGAGATTCACAGAGTTAGGTAGAGAAGAGAAGGGGAGGGGGGAAGAGATAGAGGTGACCTTGTGGAGAAAAAGGAGATCCAAAAGGTGGAGAGAGCAATCAAGCCAGTGATCACACTCCCAAGTAAAAATGGGTACTGAAGATTGGGTTCTTAAAGGTACAAAATTTGATAACAAATACCAAAAAACAAAGATTAAAAAGCTAGAGTAGTGGTTAGACTCTCAAAAATACGATGTTAAAAAAAAAAAAAAACAAAGTCACAAAAATTATAAAATATATATATATATATATATATATGAAGTTTGCTTTAAAAATAGGGTCTTTTTTTGCAAAGTAATAGATTATAAAAATGAAAATTAAAGGAGTAATAGAAGACTTAAAAATAAGAAAAAAATTAAAAATGATAATAGTAAAAATAGATCTAGGAATTTCTCTGGAGCTATTGCAGGCATTGAGGCGTCAGTTCAGTTTCAGATAGTTCCTTGATCCGGCTTATACTTCTCAAGATCTATAGGCCCTTTCCAATGTAGTTGGTGCTAAATACAGGGTTTTAATCTGTTGCGCCTGTCACTTCCTCTGTTTTCTTTATTTTATTTTAGCTTCTTCTGTTTGCTGGTCTCTTCAGTGTCTAATTTCTGCCCTGACACAAGGGGGTGAAGGTGGTCACTTATTTAGGCTCACTTGTTCAGTGGTGCTGTGGGGAGGGAGAAACACTGCAAACAAATATCACTGGCATGTGTGGGGAGTGCTCGCAGTGTCTCGGCCACACTGGGTTTGCCCCCCATCACAGCGTGTGTGCTTTCATGGCCTTCACTTCTCAGGCTCTAGGTTGCTCTGCCAGGGAACTGTCTGAGGTGACCCCTGGGTTGGGTGCACTTCCCAGGTCTAAGCCACTCAGGTTCAGGTTCTTGAGTACTTCACAATGATGCAGACTCGGTTGGGCCTGCGTTTTGTGCCCTTCCCAGGTCCGAGCAGCTCAGGTGACTAGGTGCTTGGCAAGCGCAGTCTCCCCCAGGTGGGGGGTGCGTCTAATCACCTCCTGCGTTCCAGTCACTCGGTTTTCTGGGTGGTTGCAGGCGTGCTCTTGTCAGGTGTGCCGTGTGTCTCTTCTGGGGAGCTGATCTCTGGCTGGGACCCTCCTGACGGATGTCAACCTTCCAGAACCCCAAGAAGTCTTGGTCAGCAATGGAGCCTGCTTGCAGTTTGGTAGAGGATGCCTCTGTGGGGCCGAGATTGCCCCTTTCTGGCTCTGGCTGCCCCCCACTTACCTGTCTCTGCTGGGGGATAGGCTGGTCCGCAGCCTGCTAGCCCTCCTCTGGTATTCGTTCAGTCCCTTGTTCTGTGAGTGGGCCTGGCAGTGCCTTAGGTTAGGGCTTTTCTCAGAATAGTTCTCTCTCTCTCTCTCTTTTTCCTGTCTCTCTGGCTATTCCACAGTTTGGATTGCTATCTTACGTTAGTTCCTCAGATTTCCCTCAGGGTATTCGGGCCTGGTCCTTACCCTAAGCAATGCAGCCTGCACCTCCCTGTTCAGCCCCTGCTTGCTGGTGGTGGCTAGGGGTGCTGAGAGTTGCCTTAGGAAAGTAATCTGTGGGTTTTATTTATTTTCCCTCCCGGTTATGTTGCCCTCTGAGATTTCAAAACTCCCCACAGACCCACTGGTGAGAGTGTTTCCTGGTGTTTGGAAACTTCTCCTCTTTTAAGACTCCCTCCCCAGGACGGATCTCCATCCTTACCTCTTTTGTCTCTCTTTTTATCTTTTATATTTTGTCCTATCTCGTTTCAAAGATGATGGGCTGTCTTTCTGGGTGCCTGATGTCCTCTGCCATCATTCAGATGTTGTTTTATGGAATTTGTTCAGTGTTCAAATGTTCTTTTGATGAATTTGTGGGGGATAAAGTGGTCTCCCCATCCTATTCCTCTGCCATCTTAGGACCGCATCTCCAAAGATCACATCTATACTCACACAGTACACAGGAACATGACTACATTAAATGAACACAGAAATGTTTATTGCATTTTTCAGATAACATGTAACATTTCAACTCTATTTGAAAACATAAACGGTTCTTTTTTACATGCATTGATGCCAAAATCTGTTCAATTGTGTGAAATGTAGTCTGTCTCGTCTGAGAATGGAGCTACTGGCAAAGTTTTTCTGTAAGATCAAATTTTCTTTTCAGTATCAAAAAACTCTCTTGTTCTTATTGGATTCGAAACACATGGGATCACATATAAGAAATCTGTATATTTTCTTAATTAATCACCTCCTTACACCCTATGGCAATGCTGGAGTGGGATCTCTTTTAGACTGATGAACTGTGAATGGTTTAGTTAAGCTACTACTGTGACAGAAAATAACAAATAGCAAATCCATTACAAAGCAGCATGCACTGATTTTATAATTTAAGAAACGGAAACAAAGAGGAATTTGGAGCAAGAGCACTGAATTGTAATGAAAGAAAATGCACCATCTCAGGCATCTCACCATATGATTGGGAAAGATAACATATTTAACATCACATTCTTGAAGAGACTGAAATAGGTTTTTAAATCTCGGTCATGCATTTTAATCACAGGTGGGGATATGTCCTAATTTCTATAGAGTAAAACTTTTAAAAAGCAACAAAAACAAAGCATACATAAGATGTCAATATTTTCTCCTTATATATTTATGGTGATATAGATGGATTATATCAGGATTTCCATATGCTTTATTTCCTCTTTAAAATGTAGACAGGACTTTAATAGGAAAACACAGTTGTTAACTGATACATTTAAAGAAATGACTCATTTTTAGAAAACAAAACAAAACAAAACAAAACAGAATCTCTAAAGCATTTGAATAGATTAACTTAGTGTGTATTTGGAGCTCTGTTTTAATAACACCTAACATTTCCATAGATTCCAAGTTACCAAAGCTCTTTCACATTCATCATTCCTCATCATAACCTCAAAATATCCCTGTGAGAAAGTTATTATCCTGGTTTTCCTATTAGGTCATCGAGACTCAAAGAATCAAAATGACTCTTGTAAGCTACCAAATGGGACTAGAAGTGATACTTTGCAATGCTCAGTCCTACATTATGTGTACTTTGTTCTGCCTAGCTTCATTAAGCATTGGGAAGGATAGTAAGATTGAGAACTAAGGACACTTGCCCTCAAGTAGCTTTTATTGGGTTGGCCAAAAAGTTCCTTTGGGTTTTTCCATGGCATTTTATAGAAAAACTCAAATGAACTTTTTGGCCAACTCAATATTTATTTCACTTGATAAACATTCATGAACATATAAATAAGTAATTATGGGTAGAAAGGGATGGTAGGGGTATAGAAAAATTACTAAGTTAACTATAATTGACATATGTAAAGTCTGTTGTTCTGTCAGTGTACAATAATAATTTGGTTATTCAAAAAATGAAGTAGAAGGAATCAAGACAGGCTTAGCCAAAAATAAGTCATTTAAAAATTATAAGTTCATTTGTATCTTTTATTTTAGATTCCACATATAAGTGATATCATATGGTATTTGTCTCTGTGTGACTTACTTCACATAGTATGATAATCTCTAGGTCTGTGAAAATGAAAGTGAAACTGTTCAGTTGTATGCGACTTCTTGAGACCCCACGGACTGTAACCCACCAAGCTCCCCTGTCCATGGAATTCTCCAGGCAAGAACACTGGAGTGGGTTGCCATTTCCTTCTCCAGGGGATTTTCCTGACCCAGGGATTGAACCATGGTCTCCAGCATTGCAGGCAGACTCTTTACCGTTTGAGCCACCAGGGAAGTCCAGGTCCATAATAGCTTTAAATAGAATATGATTTATAAAAGTGGAAGTGAAAGTGAAGTTGTTCATTATGTCCGACTCTTTGCAACCCTATGGACTGTACCCTACCAGGCTTCTCCGTCCATGGGATTTTCCAGGCAAGAGTATTGGAGTGGACTGCCTTTTCCTTCTCCAGGGGATCTTCCCGACCCAGGGATTGAACCCAGGTCTTCTGCACTGCTGGCAGATGCTTTACCCTCTGAGCCACCAGGGAAGTCCAGGTCCATAATAACTTTAAATGGAATATGATTTATTTTTTTTTTTTTTTGAATATGATTTATAAAAGTATTGTATCACTATGTTGTACACCTGAAACTAACATAATATGTGAATAAAAAATAATCAATTGCTATGAAAAAAATATTAAAGGATGTAAGTAGACTTACCCTAATTTTGTTGTTTTTAACCCATATCTGATCTATACCCCATCTTTGGCCCATCCCGAAGTCTTACTCTACTTTTAGTTTATTCCTGAGCTTCACCTCAATTCTAAGTTTCACCCTATCCCTTATCTCACCTGTCTCTAACCATTTAGATGACAGCTAGAAACAAAGGTTGAATTTGTGTAATCCATTATTTCTAACAAAATATACATCAAAATATCCCTACAAAAAATGACTATGGGAAATTGATTGAAAAAACATAATTTTGCCATCAAGTTAGTTGTGTCAGAATGGTTAGCTAAAGGAGGGTATTATGTATTGCTGGGTAAACAATTATCTCCAAAGTTAGCAATCTAAATACAACAAATATTTATTACCTCATAGTTTCTGTGGGTGAGGAATATGGTCATCACTTAGGTGAGTGATCTTGACACAGAGTGTGACGTGAGGTGGCCATCTAGCTGTCGTTTGGGATGCAGAGTCATCCATGGGCTTGACTGAGGCTGGAGGATTCACTTCCAAGATGACTAACTCACGTGGCTGTTGGCAAAACTCCTCAGTTCCTTGCTGGTTACTGGGAGGAAGTCTTAGTTCCTTACTAAGTGCACCACTCCATAGGGCCACTTGAGTGTCTTCACAATATGACAGCTGCCTTCCCACAGAACAAGTGATCAAGAAGTAAAGTGAAACTGAGGCAGGCAGCACAATGTTGTTTATAATTTAACCTCAGATATTACATACTTTTGTCACATTCTCTTGATGATGCATAATAGTCTGGGAGCGGACAACACAAATCTATCAATCCAAGGGGAGGAAAAATGATTGGTTTTGGCTGACACAAGGGGCTGCATATTCCCAGAAGCATAGAGAAAATAGGTCTAATCTTAGACACCTTAACAGTCATATCAGGAGAGCTTGGGTGAGGAGGAGTGGAAAGCCTCTTTGAGAACATTGAAAGCTTGTCATTCAGTTTGATGTTGAATCCTTCAATGAGCTTTGAAACTGTCACTGTAGATCAGGGGTCAGCAAACTGTGGCTTGTGGGTCAAATTTGGTCTGCAGCATATTTTTATATGTAAGTAAGCTGAGTGATTTTTTACAATTTGAAAATAGTATAAAATAAGTATGTATATAGATAGATGGTTGGTGGATATATAAAGTATGAGGCAGAGACCATATGTATCCTGCATAGTCTAAAATATTTAGTAAGTGGCCCTTTAAAAAATTGCAAATCCTATTAAAGATCATCCAAATACCTATAAAATGTCTAATAAAAAGTAGAAGTTTTAACTCTGCTACATTGTCTGGAAGGAAATATGTGCATGGATCAAGAATTGTTTTTCTTCCCAGGTAGAAGATTGAGCATCATGGGATGCTAGACCTTTAATTTTTCCACTTAATTTAATGATGACTAAAATTAAATATCTCAAGATCTCCTTATTTTCGCATATCCCAAACCACAGAACCTTAATCTTGGATGCACACACAAGAAAAGATTCCATGGTGAATCAGAAGCACCACATACTGTAACCCCTTTTTGGAAATTCAGAACATATTTGAATAATAAATACTCTGAGAAGTCCTTCAATAATTCATTTTTGACTACTTAATACAACATCTCCAAATGCTAGGTTTTTCATGGGCCTTTTGTGTTTACACATTAACATCTACTGACATACCATGTGTGCGTGAAGGTAGATACATTCCCAGCACTCTACTTCAGGGTGCTCTAATAAGCTTAGTTCAAGCCATGACCATCTTGATATATATAGACGTGGGAGCCTCATCTCATTTTTTTTTTCTAAATACCCAATAGTTCCCTTTTGACTTGCAGGGATCCATTTCTTGAGAAATCTTCATAGGGATATGAGCTAAGCCAAGAGTCCTGGAACAAGCCCATCTTCGCTGTAACTAGGCAATTGGCTGTTGAGGACACCAAGTCCTTTTGGAGTCAAGTTCCCGTTCATGTTGCTGACTGATAGTTGACTGACATAGCTCTTGAAAAGGGGATAATAGTTTGATGAAACCTCACATTCAACATGACTCCTGCATGTTTGAAGCATGCTGTCATGTTGTAGTCTCACGGTCCCATTTTCAGACCATATTCCTTTTCTTATGGATGGAACAGGAATCTATAATTTAACAGAATCTCACCTAACTCAGATGTGGTTAGATTACTGACCAGCATGTGAAAACATAGTTTTCAACAAACTGCTGCATAAGAATGCCAGACTTGGTGATGTGCAACACAAAATACAGTCCTTGGCTTTTTGGTTTTTTTATTTTAATATGCATAATAATGACACATGTATGGCATATTCTCCTAATAAAGGAAATGTATTTGATTGCAAGTGAATAAGCATGATGGTATTTTAGGGATAATCCTGAATCCACTCTAGCATATATAAAAATAGAAACCATTTTTCAAACTTTAGTGCAGCAGCCATGATGCTGAAATTGGTGCATGTATCTCTGGAAAGCTGGCTGAGAACATCTCTTCCCAAGGAATATTCAGCACCTTTGCATAAGTACCTCGATATGCCTCCAGTATCTACATCACAGAAATAAGCAAGTTAATATAACAGATAAAATTAATATAACATTATAAGTCAACTACAATTATAAAAATTGATTGTGACGTGATGATGTGTTACAACACTGACATTGAGAATGGTTGCTTTAATCTGTGCTTTTGTTTTTTCCACCAAGTACTGTAGCAGCTCAAGAATCCCCCTGACCTTGAAACAAATTGTGCTGTTTTAACTGCCTAGCTTCATGATGTTTCAGAATTTATTCTAAGATTCAATTTGACAATAAAAAATGTGCATAACAACATGAATTCCTGGGAGACCTGTATGGCTGTTGTGGATGGCTTCTGTAAGTTATGTTACATACTGCTGGCACATTGTAGGTGCTTAAATGCATAGTATATAGAAGCAATGATGTTAGCTCAAGCCTAAGCTGGAATGAATAACTAGGTCTCTGCTGAAATGTTTTGACTATTTCTCCCACCTTCCTGCAGAGAAGGAAATGGCAACCCACTCCAGTACTCTTGCCTAGAGAATTCTGTGGATAGAGGAGCCTGGTGGGCTGCTGTCTATGGGGTCACACAGAGTCAGACATGACTGAAGCAACTTATCAACAGCAGCAGTCCACCTTCCTGAATCTGTCCATACAATTCACTGTATACTGTCCTTATTCTGACTGTAGGGCCTCTCTAGGATCACTAACTCAGAAGACCATGTATAACTGCTCTCAGATCATCTAGAAGACATTCTGCTCCCTTGCAGTATAGTTGTTGTTGTTCAGTCAATAAATCATGTCCAACTCTTTGTGACCCTATGGACTGCAGCATTCCAGGCTCCTCTGTCCTTCATTATCTTCCAGAGTTTGCTCAAACTAATGTCCACTGAGTCAGTGATACTATCTAACCATCTCATCCTCTCCAACCCCTTTCTCTTTCTGCTTTCAATCTTTCCCAGCATCAGGGTCTTTTCCAATGAATCATCAGGTGGCCAAAGTATTGGCGTTTCAGCTATAGCATCAGTCCTTCCAATGAATATTCAGGGTTGTTTTCCTTTAGGACTGACTGGTTTGATCTCTTTGCTATCCAAGGGACTCTCAAGAGTCTTCTCCAGCACTGCAGTTAGAAGTATAGAATGAAGGGTAAAGGTGGGAACTAAATTAACTTCAGGATGATAAACTTCATTGGATTGGTTCCTACTTCAAAATGTTACCATGTTCCTGCCACACATATACCAGTACATACATACAAGTTCTCACAAGAGAAAGATACAATGGGGAACAGTAACAGATAAGACACTTCAAATATGCCAGAGAGGTGCATTTTCAAATATCTTGAAAGCTCCCTTGAAAAGGTTTGGAATTACATATTTAATCCCTTCCATAAGAGACAATCACAGACGCTCTGGTCGTGCTCTGACCTTTGACACCTTGACAATCCATGACAGAGTCTTCTGTATTTTTTGCTTTTTTAAAAATCTTTTTAACCACAAGCTACATCCTTGACCTACCTCTGCTAGCTGACCCACAGGTATTTTCTATTGACTAACAAGAATTAATTCTGTTCCATTCAATAGCTATTTACTGAGCATCTGTGTGCATTTTTAACTTCAATTTCCTTTTCTGAAAATGCAAATAAATTATTTTAGGCTTCAGGGAGATTATTTGAGAGGTAATTGTTATTTTCAAGCCTGGAGGTGCTGCTATTTATTTTTATGTTAACTATACAAACACAGGTGTGTTTTTGCTGATATTTTGCTTATTTGGATGAGAAAATAGGAATTATTTCCAAAATAGCAGAGTTTTACATGCTCTTGGGACCAGGAATTTGGTCTTAGTCACCTTTCTATTCCCTGGTAACTGAGCGGACACCATGTATGAGAAGGTGCTCAGTAAATGTATGTCATACTGAATCATTCTTTACACCTGAGGTGTCCTAGATGAAGATGCTCTCTTCCCATTGAAACCCTTCCACTAAGGTCCTAAATGCACTGCTGTCATTTGAAACACAGTAAAACTTCATGATGAGGTTCTTGAGTATTTCACAGTGTCATTAGATGGTAAAGTCAATATTTTTTATTTTTAGCACATGCCTGGATCCTCATAACTGTACACATCTATTATCAAAAGATAAGCCATCTCCTGCATGAATCCTGATTCCTGCCCTGAGCATGAGACATATTAGGAATACTTGCTTTAGTAAAAATTGGCTCAATGACCATGGCCATTCTTACTGATGTTTTAAGTTTTTCCCCCAGTCTTTTTTACCTAGGTTATAACTTTTATTACTTCTTCTCTCTGAATCCCTGATAATAATTTCCCATAGGCTGGCCTTCTTTCCATCCTTCCTTCCTCCCACAAACTTTTTTAGAATACCCATATGTGCCCAGGATTTCTGTGAAACACTGGGAATTCAGTAATAAGTGTCAGTGCCATCTTTGAGGAGCAATAATTCTTTTTAAAAAAGCATAGCACAAAAACAATCAGCTGTATTATAACATTTTACTATTTATTAAAGTGCTTTCACAGGAAGGAGTATATGCTGGGCAACTATTGATGTTATTTCACTTTGGCACATGCATTAATATTAGTTTGCTAGGGGTGTCTGCAGATTACCACAGACAAAGTGAGTTGGATAACAGAAATTTATCTCGTCACAGTTCTGGAGGGTAGAATTCTTGAGATCAAGATGTCAGCAGGGTTGGTTTCTGCTAAGGCCTCACCCTCCTTGGCTAGTGGATGGCTTTCTGCTGCTGCTATGTTTATATGCTCTTCTTTCTGCGTCTTTCCATGTCCTAATCTCCTCTTTTTTTTATGAGGACACCAGTTATATTGCTTGAGGGTTTGCTTACCTATTTATCATTCAATTACCTCTTGAGATACCCTGTCTCCAAATACAGTCACATTCTGAGGTCTTGGAAGTTGGATTTAAACATAGGAATTTTGGGGAGACAAAGTTCAGCCCATAACATCAAACAAGAAAGTTCAGCATCAGAGAAGTCATATAACCTGAAATATTTCTTAGTAAGAAAGGTGCAGGCTCTGTTATAATCTAACATCTGTAGAAATCTTAAATTCATATTCTTTCTACACAATAGCACTGCCTTTCCAAGCTCTATTACAAAACTACCTTAACTGGATCTTGCTCCTTATCCCCTGCCACTTTCTTTTTAATAGAGTAGTTTTAGCCCAGTGTTCTCTAGACCTGCTTCTTAATTTTCTGACTTTGTCTATCTGATTATAGCTTTAAGGTTTTGTTGTTGTTGTTGTTGTTGTGTTTGTTTTACTAGTTTTGCTTTGCTTGTAATAATCTTCCTCTATTTCAGCTCATACCTTGGTTCAGATGTACTTACTGCTTACACATATGCATGTACTTAACTGTATTTGCCCGCTGTCTTGCAGTTATGTGGGGCCATGTTGTTGGTTCTAGGCTGTGGTCTATCTATGGAAATGGTGTGTCCTCACTCTGCACCTATTATTCATCTTTATTGCAAGCTTCCACTCTACTCCCTCTTCCCCTGCTGTGCATTGAAATAACAATATTATGAGATCAAATCTGCCTGGATCAGAGTACCTGCATTGGGAATTTTGGGAGCAAGAAATACAGCCGTGTGTTAAGCCAGTGAAATTCTGGATGAATTTGTTACCACAGCATATACTCATCTATCCTAGCTAATTCAGGCCAGTCAGATTGGAATTGTGTTACCTTCCTGTATTCCCTTCAGTCTCACATGCACCTAGCGCTTGAGGTTGCTTTCCTCACTGGGAGCTTTCACATGCCTTCCCTGAAAGAACTGACCTACCCACACATTTTTGCTCTGTACGTCAGCAATATCCATCAGATCACTCTGATCTAATTGGACTGCCAGTTCCAGCCCTGCCTTGGTTGGCTGCCACCCAGGTTCCAATTCAGAGAATATGGGAACATCGCTAATATCTGGTTGCTCTGTCTTCTGAATCCTGTACCATAACAGAGTTGCAATTTGCCTTTAAAATCAGGCAAAAACACGCCTGAAAAAAAGACAGCTTCAAAAAGAATATTCTCAGTTGTTAATTTAGTGAGACTAAAGTTATGTTAGCTCATTGAAATTTAATTGCTAATGGGTTATAAGATCTTAGGAACTACAGGCCCAGCATCTGTCTCTTTTTAGTGTCTCAATTATCACCACAATAATTTAATGGTATCCTGTTGAAGAAGCATCCTTGACATGCTAACGAATGGCACCCTGCTCATTTCCATGAACTTCTCATCCCTAGGTGATCATTTGAAGCTAGGCATTTTAGATTTCCATCATTTGGCCACACAGCCTGACTTAAAGGTTGACCAAAATCATATATTTAAGAAAAACAACAGCAACACTTGTTTAACATGAGATTGCAAATGTCTTAAACTTTAGTCACTTATAATTATATAAATATGAACCAAAATTGAGACAAACATGAGAATCCTAGGATCTATTTCATTCTCTACTTTCATCATGACCTTTTTCATTTAGGTTTCTCTATTTAGTTGTTCTATCAGTGTTTCATGACTGAACCCATCTGTAATATTTAGCTTCTCTAATTGTTTATTTTCTTGATGTTTTATTTTTATTTTTTAGGTTATACTAACTTTTTTGCACTTTATTCATTTTGTTTAATTTATTCAACATACAGTTATACTGTTCTCTGACTTTTATTAAACACTGAGTAGTAATACCCTAAATTTCTAGCACCTCACAGCTTTCTTATGATGGAAGATCTAAATATCTAAAGAAGTAAATATATAAATACATTTAATTATCTCTTTGTTAATTAAAAAAATAGCAGCTTTTGCAATTTGTAGTGTTATTTATTTATTTTTGGCTGTGCTAGGTCTTTGTTCCTGGGAGGGATTTTCTCTGGTTGCAGCCAACAGGGGCTACTCTAGAGTTGTGGTGCATGTGCTTCTCATTATAAGTGGTTTCAATTTAAATTGAGGTCTGTAACTGGCTTAAAAATGTACAAAGGTCATCATTTTGAAGTTTTTACCCGATGTATTTCATAAACATAAATAGGAAGCAATTTGCATAGAAAACACTAAGCTTTTTATTTATTTATTTTTTTTGAAGCACAATTGTTACCTAAGTTTCCATTGGATTTAATGTAGAATGGATTTTAAAAGGCTTTGCAAAATAGTCATTTCTATGGTCAAAAAAGGAGAGAACAGAGAAGAACAAGCACAGACTGAGGGAGATAGTTTTGAAATAAAGAAGCATTTCTTGACGGTGAAGTTCACTCAATTCTACCATAAACTTAAGGTTTGGGAATTACCTGCCCTGTAGACATTGAAAAAGAAGATAAATACTAATCTATCTGGGAATAATTCTATGGTATCCTGTCTGAATTTGTTCAATTAGCTGATTAGATGTCTCCCTGTGATTTGGTACAATTCCTGCAATGGTAAACGAGAAAAAAAATGCTATTGCAGGGGATGTTTTGGCTTCAGTCAAGGAGTTTGAGCATGGAGCATGGTTTATCTTCTCACAGTGGCCTGAAGACTGAGTATCCTGGTAATTTAGACTCATGATGTGAAGAACTTGAACCCTAGTATTAACATATGAAGTGCACACAATCCAAAGAAAACTCTTTTCTTCTGACTCTTGAAGGCAGTATAAAGTAAGAGGCGGCCAATTATCCCAAGGGTTTTGGAGAGCTCATGAAGAACCCCAAGCTGCTTCTCCTCCATGGGTAACCAAAGCTGAAAGTAGAAGAGAAGGAGCAGAGTCTGTGTGTTCACAGCCAGCCCTCCTGGCACCCACATGACTGTGTCAATGTTGAACTTGAGAATGGAGCCCAAGTGGTTGTTCCTAAGAGATATGACATAGAGCAGAGCTTCTGGTATCACAGGTGGCAGAGCAGGAAGACATTTACATCCCGTCACTGCTCTCTGACCTTGGAGTAGACTTCCTAGACACAGCTACCTTGTCGTCCCTCTTCCTGAGAGAAAACAACATGGAGCTCATTCTTCCCAGGCCTGGTGAAGAGAAGACAGTGAGCCCTTCACTTCTGATAGAGGAACTGAAAGCGGGAGGCAGAAGATATGCACGAATCACTTTTACTTGAAATTCAAAATAAAACATGCAAGCAGTGAAAGTAGTTTTTAGTAAAATAGACTTTATCAAAAAAGAACTGGAGGCTAGAGGGACATGATATGAATGACGAATGCAAAGAATTATGTATGTAACCTTACCTGCAATTTATACAAATGATTTGGGATCACTGCTGCTGCTGCTGCTGCTGCTAAGTTGCTTCAGTCATGTCCGACTCTGTGCCACCCCATAGACGGCAGACCACCAGACTTCCCCGCCCCTGGGATTCTCCAGGCAAGAACACTGGAGTGGGTTGCCATTTCCTTCTCCAATGCATGAAAGTGAAAAGTGAAAGTGAAGTCGCTCTGTCGTGCCCGACTCTTAGTGACCCCATGGACTGCAGCCTACCAGGCCCCTCTGTCCATGGATTTTCCAGGCAAGAGTACTGGAGTGGGGTGCCATTGCCTTCTCCGGGAATCACTGATAGTAGTGGTTAAAAACAAATGCTTATTAAACACTTACTCCATTTCAGTGGGTTTAAATAAATACGGCACACTCTCTCTATATAATATAAGGTAATGTATAGCCTGCTGTGAATGCTACCGAGGCAACATGTCTTTTCTGAAGGCATTTATAATTTGTGGAGGAAAAGAGAGAAACTGAGATTTGTTGAAACGTAACTGTGTGGCAAGCATTGTGCTGGGCACCCTTCATGCATCTTCTCACTGAATCCTTGCACTTAAATAATGTTGTCTTCATTGCCCTATCTCATTGCTGAGGAAACTAAAGCTCAGAAAAATTAAATGGCTTGCCCAAAGTTAGTATGTGATCCAGCTGAGATAGCATGCAGATAATTATGACACAAGGAATGATGTGACAGAGATAATGAGAAAATAAATAAAACAGACTGTTACATGTTCTATCCCCTTTAAAATAGTTATTCAGGTCAGTGACCCATTACATAGCCCATTAAAGTGTGGATTTTCCTGCCCTTTTTCTCTGGGACCTAGGATGGTTTCTATCTGCATCTCAAAAAAGCCTCCTCTTCAGAGATTATCCAGATCTTGACAAACAGGAACTCCATCCTTCCAGCTGATCAAATTACAATGCTTGCTGCTGCTGCTGCTGCTGCTAAGTCGCTTCAGTCATGTCTGACTCTGTGCGACCCCATAGATGGAAGCCCACCAGGCTCCCCGTCCCTGGGATTCTCCAGGCAAGAACACTGGAGTGGGTTGCCATTTCCTTCTCCAATGCATGAAAGTGAAAAGTGAAAGTGAAGTTGCTCAGTCATGTCCGACTCCTAGCGACCCCATGGGCTGCAGCCTACCAGGCTTCTCTGTCCGTGGGATTTGCCAGGCAAGAGTACTGGAGTGGGTTGCCATTGCCTTCTCCGTTACAATGCTTAGTCATTCCTAATTTTTCCCTTTCTTCAGCATGACATATTCAGTCAATTAACAACTCATGTCAGTTCGACCCTTAAAATGTATTTAAAATGTAGGATCTCTTAGCTACTGCCATCACTGAGTTCCAAGTCAATACCATCTCTTGTTTCCTTTCTCTGTTAGTGTACTTGTCTCCTAAGAGGTCTAACTGCTTCTGTCCTTAGGCCCCATCAGTCTCTTCTCAACATGGCAGCCGGTTCAGTTCAGTTCAGTTGGTCAGTCGTGTCCAATTCTTTGCTACCCCATGAATTGCAGCAGCCAGGCCTCCCTGTCCATCACCAACTCCCGGAGTTCACTCAAACTCATGTCCATTGAGTCGGTGATGCCATCCAGCCATCTCATCCTCTGTCGTCCCCTTCTCCTCCTGCACAAAATCCCTCCCAGCATCAGACTGTTTTCCAATGAGTCAACTTTTCGCATGAGATGGCCATGAGTATACACGCATGAGTACTGGAGTTTCAGCTTTAACATCAGTCCTTCCAAAGAACACCCAGGACTGATCTCCTTTAGAATTGACTGGTTGGATCACCTTGCAGTACAAGGGACTGTCAAGAGTCTTCTCCAACATCACAGTTCAAAAGCATCAATTCTTCGGCACTCAGCTTTCTTCACAGTCCAACTCTCACATCTGTACATGACCACTGGAAAAACCATAGCCTTGACTAGATGGACCTTTGTTGGCAAAGTAATGTCTCTGCTTTTTATTTTTTTTTAATTTTATTTTATTTTTAAACTTTACATAATTGTATTAGTTTTGCCAAATATCAAAATGAATCTGCCACAGGTATACATGTGTTCCCCATCATGAACCCTCCTCCCTCCTCCCTCCCCATTCCATCCCTCTGGGTCGTCCCAGTGCACCAGCCCCAAGCATCCAGTATCGTGCATCGAACCTGGACTGGTGACTCGTTTCATACATGATATTTTACATGTTTCAATGCCATTCTCCCAAATCTTCCCACCCTCTCCCTCTCTCTCAGAGTCCATAAGACTGTTCTATACATCAGTGTCTCTTTTGCTGTCTCGTACACAGGGTTATTGTTACCATCTTTCTAAATTCCATATATATGCGTTAGTATACTGTATTGGTGTTTTTCTTTCTGGCTTACTTCACTCTGTATAATAGGCTCCAGTTTCATCCACCTCATTAGAACTGATTCAAGTGTATTCTTTTTAATGGCTGAGTAATACTCCATTGTGTATATGTACCACTGCTTTCTTATCCATTTGTCTGCTGATGGACATCTAGGTTGCTTCCATGTCCTGGCTATTATAAACAGTGCTGCGATGAACATTGGGGTACACGTGTCTCTTTCCCTTCTGGTTTCCTCAGTGTGTATGCCCAGCAGTGGGATTGCTGGATCATAAGGCAGTTCTATTTCCAGTTTTTTAAGGAATCTCCACACTGTTCTCCATAGTGGCTGTACTAGTTTGCATTCCCACCAACAGTGTAAGAGGGTTCCCTTTTCTCCACACCCTCTCCAGCATTTATTACTTGTAGACTTTTGGATTGCAGCCATTCTGACTGGTGTGAAATGGTACCTCATAGTGGTTTTGATTTGCATTTCTCTGATAATGAGTGATGTTGAGCATCTTTTCATGTGTTTGTTAGCCATCTGTATGTCTTCTTTAGAGAAATGTCTATTTAGTTCTTTGGCCCATTTTTTGATTGGGTCATTTATTTTTCTAGAGTTGAGCTGTAGGAGTTGCTTGTATATTTTTGAGATTAGTTGTTTGTCAGTTGCTTCCTTTGCTATTATTGTCTCTGCTTTTTAATATGCTGTCTAGGTTGGTCATAACTTTCCTTCCAAGGAGTAAGCGTCTTTTAATTTCATGGCTGCAATCACCATCTACAGTGATTTTGGAGCCCCCCCAAAATAAAGTTTAACACTGTTTCCACTGTTTCCCCATCTATTTCCCATGAAGTGATGGGACCAGATGCCATGATCTTAGTTTTCTGAATGTTGAGCTTTACGCCAACTTTTTCACTCTCCTCTTTCACTTTCATCAAGAGGCTTTTTAGTTCCTCTTCACTTTCTGCCGTAAGGGTGGTGTCATCTGCATATCTGAGGTTATTGATATTTCTCCCGGCAATCTTGATTCCAACTTGTGCTTCTTCCAGCCCATCGTTTCTCATGATGTATTCTGCATATAAGTTAAATAAATAGGGTGACAATATACAGCCTTGACGTATTCCTTTTCCTATTTGGAACCAGTCTGTTGTTCCATGTCCAGTTCTAACTATTGCTTCCTGACCTGCATACAGGTTTCTCAAGAGGCAGGTCAGGTGGTCTGGTATTCCCATCTCTTTCAGAATTTTCCACAGTTTATTGTGATCCACACAGTCAAAGGCTTTGGCATAGTCAATAAAGCAGAGACAGATGTTTTTCTGGAACTCTCTTGCTTTTTCGATGATCCAGCAGATGTTGGCAATTTGATCTCTGGTTCCTCTGCCTTTTCTAAAACCAGCTTGAACAACTGGAAGTTCACAGTTCATGTATTGCTAAAGCCAGGCTTGGAGATTTTTGAGCATTACTTTACTAGCATGTGAGATGAGTGCAATTGTGCCGCAACCAGAGTAATTGTTAAATCAGTTGCATCGTGTCTATTTTCTTCTCAAAACATTCCATTGACTCTCCATATTGTTCAGAGAAAAAGCCAAGGTTCTTACAATGTCCTGTGAGACCACCACCCCATTTGGTCCCTTGCTACCTCTATAACTTTATTTCCTACGATTTCCCTTTTATTCATTTCTAGACACACTGCCTACCTTATCCCTCCTGGAATAAACCAAACATGTACTTTCTTGATGATCTCAGGTCCATTTCCTAGGAACAGTCTTCTATCAAATATTTTCTTGTTTTAAAGTTCATATGTGCAAGATACACTAATTGACAGTGTTTTGGGGAAGGAACTGTGCATGCAATGCCTAAAATATTATCTGAACTTTCAAGTTTCCTTCTAAGAATTCCTCCCAAGGAAATAACCCATTCTAAATGTAAGTATTTCCAGGCAGAGGTATATCAGTAACACAATATTTGTGAATACTATCAAGATATGGAAAAAATAGAAATGCCAACATGATGAGATTCTTTAAATAAATTGTGACACTTTGGTTCCACAGACTACTGCTCATCCATTAAAAATTCTTCTGTTAAGACAATATTTGTTGAAAATACTCCAACAAGTTACCACTTTATGAAATGACTAAAATACGTCTGAGCCAAACGAATGGGCAAAGTAGCCAGGAAGCTCCATAGATGTCAGTATATCTGGGAAAATAATAAGACTGAGAAAAGCATATTTCTCAGAGCATCTTTTCAGAAGAGCACTCTTTAGAGAGAATAGATACTTTAGTGTGGCCATTACAGTGGGTCTGGAGCAGTGAGCCCATACTCCAGCACTAAAACATGGTAATGAAATTTTCTTTTGAGTGTGCCCAGTTAATTGTATGACTTTTAATTTGCTGATTTCATTTCCCCATAGGGCTTTGGGGCTTACCAGGTGGCACTAGTGGTAAAGAAAAGAACCCACCTGCCAATGCAGGAGACATAAGAGATGTGAGTTTGATCTTTATTTCTGCTTTTGAGATTTGTTTCTTTGGTGTTTGGCACAGGCTACCTTTGTAATGAGGAAGAAAATATGATTTAAACAAAGGAAATATTGTACATTTTAAAAAGAAAAGATAAATCCAAATCATGGCAAAATTCATAAAAATGGATTGTTTCATAGTGTTGAAATTCACAGACGGAAAGTGAGTACCCAGAAGAAGCCTTTAGATTTGAGGGTAAAAGATTGAAGGCAACCTTGAGAAGGTGGAGAGTTTAGTAGAAGAAGCTAGCCTGCTTAAAAAAAATCGATAAAATATGAACTAACTAATTCCTAAGGAGCATTGAGGATAAAATTGTATTTTCTGAAATATTGATGGATAAGTATTTTAGGTCTAGGAGGAAATAAATAGTAAGTTATAGTTTATCCAACAAACACTGTACTTGCTGTACATTTGGCAGGCATTGTACAAAACCATTTGCAAATGATAACTAATTTAATCCTCACACTTCCTAACAACTGTATGAGATAAGGTGTTATTCTTATTCATATTTTACATGTAACAAACTGAGACACAGAGGTTCAATAACATGCCCAACCTAACTCAATTAGTAAATTATAAAATAAGGTTTGAAACTAGGCACTTTAAGCATTGTGGGTTCCCCAGGTGGCTCAGTGGTAAAGAATCCACCTGCCAATGCAGGAGACCCTGGTTTGATCTCTGGGTCAGGAAGATCCCCTGGAGAAGGGCATGGCAGCCCATTCCAGTATTCTTGCCTAGAGAATTCCATTCCATGGACAGAGGAGACTGCCGAGCTACAGTCCCTAGGGTCACAAAGAGTCAGACAGGACTGAAGTGACTGAGCATGCACACACTTTAAGCATTTTAAGTAGGATCTTAACCACCTTACATCACTGCCTCTCAATACTGTTAAGATGAGCTACCAGGATGATAGAGAAGGGGGTCTGACATTGGGAATACTATACAGAGAGGAAACAGGAGTGTCAGTAACACTTCAAAAGAAGCAGTATTATATGTGGATGAGAATTTACAACAGGTACGTGCATCTTTTAGTCCCAGAGTGGCTTGTGGGGAAGGGGCATTTTTACAGTGGAATGGCCACTAGGCTGGTGTCACATCTGGGGCAGAAGAATTGAGTGAGGATTTCTAAGGAAAACCACAAGGCAGATCTGTACAGTAAGGTCTTGCCCTCTAGGCAAGACTGATATACACCATCTTCTATGCAGAGATCCAGGGACAGAATTTTTTAGAACACTCCTTAATAGTGCATAGTCAAGTACTGACAGAGGCTTTTGATGAACTAACAAAGAGAAGCTCAGTATAATTCCCACTGTAAGATGTTTATATACCATCAACAGTGAGATCTTACATCTTTCTAAGGACTTCCTAGAGCACGCAGACTGAGGTTGGAGGCAATGTCTAGTTTGAGGATCATTGTCCTTGATGTGTCAGTGTGCAGCATTAGGATCATTCAGAAACTTGTGAGAAATGCGAATAATTGTCCCACTCTCCTGGAAGACCTAGTGAATCAAAAATTCTTGGAGTTTCAAGAGATGGAGGGGAAGCTGCTGAGAGGGAGGGAGCTATGGGAGGCAGCTAAGGGACCTATGGCCCAGCCGGGCTGAATCCACATTTTGCAAAAAGAGTATTAGATATTGGGAAAATTTTAGTGCATTTGAGTAAAAAGAGCCCCATCAAAAGTCTCTCTCTCTTTTTTCTTTTTTTTTTTACGTACAAGCAATTTTTCCTGGAGGAGGGCATTGCAACCCACTCCAGTATACTTGCCTGGAGAAACTGCATGGACAGAGGAGCCTGGCAGGCTGGAGTCCATGGGGTCGTAAAGAGATGGACATGACTGAGCTTTACTAAGCACAGCACAGCACAAGCAGTTTATACTCATCACTTGCATTCTTAACTCATCCATAACCCTCAAAAATGTCACAAATCTGAGGTTTGAGATGAAAGCCAAGGATGTGCAGTGTTCGTAGCCTTTGATAATTAGAAAAAATGTTTTTGTAATTTACTATAGCTATTTACACTCAGTCATATCAAAATATCCCCAGAATCAAAACTTTCATGTAGAATTGGCCTTTTTTTATTTTTTAATTTTTACAGTGTTGTGTTGGTTTCTGCCATACAACAACGTGACTTAGCCATAATTATACACACATCGTCTCTCTCCGGAGCCTCCCTCCCCTCCCCATCCCATCCCTCCAGGTCACCGCAAGGCACCAGACTGGGCTCCCTGTGCTATACAGCGACTTCTCACCAGCTATCCATCTTGCACATGATAGTGTATATATGTTGATGCTACTTTCTCCATTCGTTCCACTTACTCCCTCCCCCACTGTGTCCACAAGTCCAGAACTGGCCATTTGAAACCATCCTATTTCAGAAACAGGATCTCAGAATTCAACAAATAAATAACATTCACTTCAGAAGGATGAAATTTGTTCACTGTGAGAATTAAAAGTAAGAGAGTTTTCAACATAATTAAATGCAGCCCCTTTGGCAACATAACCCAAATTTGTGTTTTCTAGTACTAGATTAAAAATAAGAGAATATCCTTCAGTAATTGGTTATCCCTATTTTTAACATGCCAGGAGATATTATAAAAATCACACCCAGAGTTTTGAGTTTAGATTCTTTTCTCAGGGTCAGGGGTGTAAATCTGGTGCAGGTTGATTGGAGAGGAGTGAAAGTAATTAATACCGGAGGCTCTCTCTGATGGATTAATTAGCTGTGAATGAAGCAAATGCTTGCAGTAAACTGTATTTTATAAGCAGTTTTTATTAGATGGATGATCACTTGCATACAGAAATCACTTCTTCAGGTAGGACCAGTGTTGCTTCACAGCAAGGTGACAGCATTATGTGTGGCAGAATTTTATAAACTTTTCTACTGAAACTTCCTAAAGGTGTAGAAGGGTATATGAGTACCACAAATGGAGTTTGTCCACAACAGTCTTCCATTAACAAAAACTTCAGTAAATCTGTTTTGTTTTAAAAATTTAAATAAAGAATTTCACTGCATAACATAATGATGTTTATTTTGATATGAAAGTGTAAGTCGTTCAGTCGTGTCTGACTATTTGTGACGCCATGGACTGTAGCCTGCCAAGCTCCTCTGTCCATGGAATCTCTGGACAAGAATGCTGGATTGGGTTGCCATTTCCTTCTCCAAGGAATCTTTCCAATCTGGGGATCTAACTCCGGTCTCCTGCATTACAGACAGATTCTTTACCTTCGGAGCCACTGGGGAAGCCATTTTGATTTGAACAAAATTATTTATTTTGCTACCATAAAAAAAAACAAAAAGTTTGCTTATTTGGCAAAACCAATACAATATTGTAAAGTTTAAAAATAAAATAAAATTAAAAAAAAAAAAGATACTTCCCTGGTGGCTCAGTTGGTAAAGCGTCTGCCTACAATGTGGGAGACCCGGGTTCAATCCCTGGGTCAGGAAGATCTGGAGAAGGAAATGAAAACCCACTCCAGTATTCTTGCCTGGAAAATCCCATAGACAGAGGAGCCTGGTAGGCTACAGTCCATGGGGTCACAAAGAGTCAGACACGACTGAGTGACTTCATTTCTTTCTTTCTTTCAAAAATATGCATTGCTCTTGTCCTGTGGCTCAGGATGCTCTGGTGTAGAATGCATAGAACCAGGGTTGAATGGTAGGAAGAAAAAGAAAATTTCTGTGGGTCTGAGCTTTAGAGTTGCTAGTGATCTGTGGCAAATTTACTGATCTCTCTGTCTCTGTCAACATCTGTAAATATGAGATACAAATAATTCCTCTATCATACCAATTGTGTTATTGTGAAATTTAAAAATGGTATAAAAAGAGTTTGGAAATTATACAGTACTATAAAAATATTCAGATGTACTCATGTACTGATCAGTTTACCCAGACAGCTTTATTTGACTAATATATTGGTTACCAATTGGTTGCTTAAGGAACTATAACTATGAACAGAGCATATGATGTATGTAGATAGTTTCAAACTACTCATTTATCATTATACAAAATAGGAATATAATTTAGCCAAATCTCTCTCCCCAATTAAAAAAAATCCCTTTTAAACATCAATTATAGCTTGCTTGATCATTTCTAATAACAGAGAGCTATCAAGACAGTCCATGCCAGCTTTTCACATCTCTACTTATTGAAAAGTTCTTTATTTGGTGATTTGAGGCCACTCACTGTTATGGGATGGATTGTGTCTCTCAAATTTATATATTAAAGTCCAGTCCCCAGCACCTCAGAATGTTACTGATATTGGATATAAGTGATTAAATGAAGATAAGTTCATTGGATTTTGATGGACAGCTAGTAGCTACTGTGACATGTGATCTCAAATCCACACACAACCTTATGATTCAGTACTAGTATTATTGTTTCATTACACATGAAGAGCTAAGGTATAGAGAAGTTAGGGAACAAGTCCAAACTGTATGTATACTAAATGTTTGACCTAGCAATCCAATCCAGCTTTTACTAACTGCAAAGTCCATATACATCACTATTACCACTACTACTGCTACTACTACACACACACACACACACACCCCACACACAACACACACACACACTCAAAAGTAAGCTCTGTAAGACAAAAGACTTCATTTTATTAACCTCTGAATTTCAGTGCTTGATATAGTGTTAGGGCTCTAAATAATTAGTCCTTGAATGAATGAGTAAATGAGCAAATGAGTGTTTATTAGCTCATTCAAGCAGTTAAAAATCCATTTGATTTTAATGTTATTTAGTTTGGCTTCTTTTCTTATTCAAATATATATGAAAACAAACTATCAAATAACTTAGTCAGGCCAAGCACACACACACTTTTCTAACACATTAACTAGTCTAGTAATATTATTAACATGATTTAGTATCATTGAACCTATTTTGGGTGCTACTAATTTCTATTAAAAGATGCTTACTCCTTGGAAGAAAAGTTATGACCAACCTAGATACCATATTCAAAAGCAGAGACATTACTTTCCCAACAAAGGTCTGTCTAGTCAAGGCTATGGTTTTTCCAGTGGTCATGTATGGATGTGAGAGTTGGACTGTGAAGAAAGCTGAGCACCAAAGAATTGATGCTTTTGAACTGTGGTGTTGGAGAAGATTCTTGACAGTCCCTTGGACTGCAACGAGAACCAACCAGTCCATTCTGAAAGAGATCAGCCCTGGGATTTCTTTGGAAGGTATGATGCTAAAGTTGAAACTCCAGTACTTTGGCCACCTCATGCGAAGAATTGACTCATTTGGAAAAGACTCTGATGCTGGGAAGGATTGGGGGCAAGAGGAGAAGGGGATGACAGAGGATGAGATGGCTGGATGGCATCACTGACTCGATGGACGTGAGTCTGAGTGAACTCCGGGAGTTGGTGAAGGACAGGGAGGCCTGGCGCAAAGAGTCGGACACGACTGAGTGACTGAACTGAACTGAACTGACTCTCTATTAGTGCTATGAAGTCACCTGTTTGGCAGTCTGTCTGGGATTTTTCTGTGTGTTGATATTAAGACTATAGGTTTGGAATTTCTGGGTTTCAACATTTTGGGGATAGAAGAGATAAAATATTGCCTATCCTTAGTCTTCTGTCAGTGTATGAAGGTTTATCTATTGCACAGATCTCAGATAGAGGCCATCAGCAAAGCAGAGATAGGAAAAAAAAAAAAAAAACCTTAAGGTTCAGGATGGGGAACACATGTATACCTGTGGCGGATTCATTTCGATATATGGCATAACCAATACAATATTGTAAAGTTAAAAAATAAAATAAAATTTAAAAAAAAGAGGAAAAAAATCTCTATTTCAGAAGATAGAACAGCATCAGAACGCTTACCAAAGAAATCCTCAATATTTTTTAATGTAAATTTATTTATTTTAATTGGAAGTTAATTACTTTACAACATTGTATTGGTTTTGCCATACATCAACATGAATCCGCCACAGGTATACACGTGTTCCCCATCCTGAACCCCCCTCCCCCCCCATAACATTTGTATTTCCTTAGTAATTACTTTGTCATCCAGTATGCCTATTTTGTTTTTCATTATAAATAGGAGCAGTGGACATAATGATCTCATTGGTTCTTAGGGTCTCTTAAAAGTTGTATCCAGCCTTCTTGCACTCCTCTGATTCAACACACATCTTTAAGTATCACTGATGAAGATTCGTGTTCCTCTTGTGAAAGCTCCTTTGGGGAGCTTGACTTAATTTATCTGAATTAGGATACTTGAATGTATTTACAGTGTTGACAGAAAACACTGCATTCTATAATAAACTATTTCCTCCTGGAAGTATTTTAAATTTGTGCTTTAATGACATGTTCTACCAACTCACACTGCATTCTTTGTTGTTTTGCTTGTCAATTTATAGCATTCATACATTTTACCAAACTATGTAATTTAGTCAGGAAATAAAATTTTGGGAGATATTTTTTCAAATCATAGTACAAGCTCTGTGATACCTTTGCTCAATGTTCTCCAAAGTTCCTTCCAATAGATAATCATTTTTTTAAAACCAAGAAGAATAATGTTCTTTTTTTCTTGATGAGTCTGGTTAGTGGCTTGTCAAATTTGTTTATCTTCTCAAAGAAAAAGCTTTTAGTTTTACTGACCTTTGATATTGTTTCCTTCTTTTTTTTTTTTCATTTATTTCTGCTCTGATGTTAAGATGTTTTTCCTTCTACTAATTTTTTTTTTTTTGGTTCTTTTTCTAGTTGCTTTAGGTGTAAGGTTAGGTTGTTTATTTGATATTGCTCTTGTTTCTTGAGGTAGACTTGTATTGTTATAAACTTCCATTTTAGCACTGCCTTTACTGCATCCCATAGGTGTTGAGTTGTCATGTTTTCATTGTCATTCGTTTCTAGGTATTTTTTATTTCCTCTTTGATTTTTTTAGTGATTTCTTGGCTATTTAGAAGCATATTGTTCAGCCTGCAGTGTTTGTGTTTTTTACAGTTTTTTTCCCCCCTGTAATTGATGTTTAATCTTATAACATTGAAAAAAAAGAATAATGTTGAATTTGAGGATGCAAAGATATTAACTAGAAGACAAACATATGTGTTTTAAAAATTTGAACCCTATTTCTAATAATTAAGTCCTTCAAAAATTTTACTTTCAATTTCATTTTGGCATATAAATTATTTAATATATAAATTATTTAAAATAAATAATATTTATTCATATACATATTTAAATTATGTAATAAGAAATAGAAGACCAATTAGTCAGTATATTTTAAATACAAATTCATCCCAAATAAGTTGGAATTAAAACAAATAAAATAAATTGAAACATGTAATAATATCAATTAATGTAACAAAATTGGCCTTTGTGTTCTACAAAGACTTGAATGCTACTTCATGTAAATTTTTAAAATCCACATTTTAATCTCAGTTTACTGATCTTAAGGTGATTGATTCCTCTCTATAAAAATATAACCTTCACAAGACTGATTCAGCATCAGATTTTAGTTAGAATTTTTCAGAGATATATCTCACTATTATGTGACATTCAAAAACATCTGGATATTCAAGATAAGGGTATACACAAAAGTGCACTACAATTCAAGTATCAGCATCTCTCCTGCTGACCTCAATTTACAGTATTAAATTATAAATTCCACAAATGCTGTGCTTACAAAATTCTAAGTATTTAACATTTTTAAAACAACTAGAATGGGGTCAAGCAAGTATTATGGAAAATGGCATCATGGTAGCAGACCTTTTAAAGGTCAGTCATTTAAAGAAAGAAGTCATTTAATCAGAAAAGATCAAAAGATATTACATTTTCAAATCACTCACTTACTTTTCTTAAAAGATCACAGAAGTCGTAACAGCATTTGCAAAAAGCATGAAATGTCCTAGATTGAATAACATTTACATTGAAATTTTGAAAATCACATTAAGCTCAGAGAATTCATTGTTGAGAATAATTATTTAATTAAATACATATTAATAGTACATAGTATAAAACAGGTCTGATAATCTATTCAATTGCTGTGATTTGTTAAAGTATAATACTTAGGAATGAGTTTTAACAGACTATAGACATTATAAGCAAGTAGTTATACCTTGATTATATACTTGATAATCTATGATGTGACCTAAGTGATTTTCATGGGAGAAATTGATTCATGTTCCATAAGCGATCCACATCAGGGAAGCCATCTGAGCTAGAATATTTCCATGTTATAGTAATCCTAAGCAAGGCAGAAACCCTTACTTAGAAACATACAGGATAGGTTCATTTGTTTGTTTGTTCGTTTGTTTTAATCACTTCACTGCTTTATTTATTTATTTATTTTTTACTTTACAATATTGCATTGGTTCTGCCACACATCAACATGAATCCGCCACGGACATATGCATGTTCCCCATCCTGAACCCCACTCCCACCTCCCTCATTTTCTAATTATTGTTTCTTTCTGCTGTCATTCACCATGCAACTTTTATTTTGTAACACACAATCTTGGCTTTTTATTTCTTAAAAGCCATCAAAATGCTCATAATTTGCATTTGCACAAAAGCACAAAATATTCTATCAGTATAGTTTGAGATGACATGACCACATCATCAGTGATTAATGATGAGTTAAAATGTTCAGGCCATTTGGATTAAAATGCAATTAACCTATGGCAGCATTCCAGCATTTCATCTGCTTTTTAGGTGATAGTTTAATTCTTCTTTGTAGTCATAGTTGTATTCATAGTTGTATTCCTGTCCAAATGTATTCACTGTGATGGACTCTTGATTTCAGATATATTTACATATATATATATATATGTATATAATATAGTCGTATATGTAAACATACATATCGAGATTTCTGGGAGAAATGTCAACAACCTCAAGTATGAAGATGATACCACTCTAATGGCAGAAAGTGAAGAGGAACTAAAGAGCCTCTTGATAAGGGTGAAAGAGGAGAGTGAAAAAGGTGGCTTAAAATTCAACATTCAAAAAACTAAGATTATGACATCTGGTCCCATCAGTCATGGCAAATAGATTGGGAAACAATGGAAACAGTGACAGAGTTTATTTTGGGGGGCTCAAAAATCAATACAGATGGTGACTGCAGCCACTAAATTAAAAGACGCTTGCTCCTTGCTTCCCAGGTGGTACTAGTGGTAAAGAAGCTGCCTGCCAATGCAGGAGACATAAGAAATGTGAGTTCGATCCCTGATCGGGAAGATCCCCTGGTTGGGAAGATCCTACTGGCAACTCATTCCAGTATTCTTGTCAGGAGAACCCCATGAACAGACGAGCCTGGTGAGCTACAATCCATAGGGTTGCAAAGAGTCAGACAGGACTGAAGCGTCTTTGCACGCACGCAGCACACACACTCCTTGGAATGAAAGCTATGACAAACCTAGTATTAAAAAGCAGAGACATAACTTTGCCGACAAAGATACGTATAGTCAAAGCTACAGTTTTTCCAGTGGTCATGTATGGATATGAGAGTTGGGCCATAAATAGGCTGAAGACCAAAAATTTGATGTTTTCGAATTGTGGTGCTAGAGAAGACTTTTAAGAGTCCCTTGGACAGCAAAGAGATTAAAGCAGTCAATCCTAAAGGAAATTGACCCTGAATATTCATTGGAAGGACTGATGCTGAAGCTCCAGTTCTTTGGCCACCTGATGTGAAGAGTCGACTCATTGGAAAAGACCCTGATGCTGGGAAAGATTGAGAGCAGGAGGAGAATGGGGTGACATAGAATGAGATGGTTAGATAGCATCACTGACTGAATGGACATGAGTTTAAGCAAACTCCAGGAGACGGTGAAGGATACAAAGCCTGGCGTTCTGCAGTCCTTGGGGTCGCAAAGAATTGGACATGACTTAGCAACTGAACAACAAAATATTATATATTATGATGTATAAGGTAGCACAAATAATTTGTCCTTGATTGACAACTGTGCTTAGTATTTAATAGGAAGTTGCCTATGCCCCTCATTATGGGAAACCACCCAAAATATTTCTATTAATAGATACAAAATGACGATCACATGGATTGTTTTAGTTCCAGCAATTGATAATTTATCAGCCACAGTAGTTGAAATATTGCTCCACCTACAAAAAAAAAATCATATGTGAGTATATGTGAGTAATTAATAGGATAAAGAGCTACTAGAAGGAAGAATAGTTTTATTAATCATTAATGTCTCCTTTTCTTCCTCCTTCTCTAAAAGAATAAAACAACAAACATAACAATATATATTGTAAAATAACCAATGATACATCTACAATCAAGGAAAAAAGCACATGAATATTGTTTGTTTTCCCTTCCTCCCTCCCAGCCTCTCTCTCTCTAGTTTGTATTTGGAAGCTGCAAAAGAAATATGACTATATTAAACTATATAGCTATATATAGACTATATTTTATCTGTTAAAATATTACAGATAAAAACCATATCCTGTTTAACTTCCATCCATGTCCTGATTTTCTTTTCTTCCACTCACCATACAGATAAGCACTGCTATTCATTAGAAAGGTATTTTTCAGTTTTTGTTTTTACATAAACAGCCATAGAAGATATACTGTACTTTTTTTTCTTTTTAGAATATCACATAAATAACAAGTTTTATAAATCCTTCAATTTGCCTTTTTAAAACTCAGGCATCATTCAGTCGCTCAGTCATATCTGACACTTTGTGAACCACTGGACTGCAGCATTCAGGCTTCTCTGTCCTTCACCATCTCCTGGAGTTTGCTCAAACTCATGTCCATTGAGTCAATGATTCCATCCAACAATCTCATCCTCTGTTATCCCCTTCTCCTCCTGCCTTCAATTTTTCCCAGCATCAGGGTCTTTTCCAATGAGTCCATTCTTTGCATTAGTTCGCCAAACTACTGCAACTTCAGCATCAGTCCTTCAATGAATATTTAGGGTTGATTTCCTTTAGGATTGATGGGTTTGATCTCCTTGCTGCCCAAGGGGGAACTCTCAAGAGTCTTCTGCAGCACTACAGTTTATTTTTATTTTCTTAATTTTATTTTTAAACTTTACAAAATTGTATTAGTTTTGCCAAATATCGAAATGAATCCACCACAGGTATACATGTGTTCCCCATCCTGAACCCTCCTCCCTCCTCCCTCCCCATAGCATCCCTCTGGGTCGTCCCAGTGCACTAGCCCCAAGCATCCAGTATCGTGCATCGAACCTGGACTGGCAACTCGTTTCATTCATGATATTATACATGTTTCAATGCCATTCTCCCAAATCTTCCCACCCTCTCCCTCTCCTACAGAGTCCATAAGACTGTTCTATACATCAGTGTCTCTTTTGCTGTCTCGTACACAGCATTGTTACCATCTTGTTACCATCTTTCTATTGTTACCATCTTTCTAAATTCCATATATATGCGTTAGTATACTGTATTGGTGTTTTTCTTTCTGGCTTACTTCACTAGGCTCCAGTGTCATCCACCTCATTAGAACTGATTCAAATGTATTATTTTTAATGGCTGAGTAATACCCCATTGTGTATATGTACCATAGCTTTCTTATCCATTCATCTGCTGATGGACATCTAGGTTGCTTCCATGTCCTGGCTATTACAAACAGTGCTGTGATGAACATTGAGGTACACGTGTCTCTTTCCCTTCTGGTTTCCTCAGTGTGTATGCCCAGCAGTGGGATTGCTGGATCATAAGGCAGTTCTATTTCCACAGCACTACAGTTTAAAAACATCAGTTCTTCAGGGTTCAGCTTTCTTTTTTTTTTTAATTTAAATTTATTTATTTTAATTGGAAGCTAATTACTTTATGGTCCAACTCTCACATGCATACATGACTACTGGAAAAACCATACCTTTGACTGTATATATCTTTGATGGCAAAGTAATGTCTCTACTTTTTAATATGCTGTCTAGGTGTGTCATAGGTTTTTTCCCCCAAGGAACAAGTGTCTTTTAATTTCATGGCCACAGTCAACATATGCAGTGATTTTGGAGCCACAAAAAAATAAATTCTGTAACTGTTTCCATTGATTCCCCATCTATTTGCCAAAAAGTGATGGGACCAGATGCCATGATCTTAGTTTTTTGAATGTTGAGTTTTAAGCCACCTTTTTTTACTCTCCTCTTTGACTTTCATCAAGAGGCTCTTTAGTTCCTCTTTGTTTTCTGCCATAAGGGTGGGGTCATCTGCACATATGAGGTTATTGATATTTCTCCCAGAAATCTTGATTCCAACTTGTGCTTCATCCAGCCCAGAATTTTTTATGATGTACTCTGCATATAAGTTAAATAAACAGGGTGAAAATATACAGTCTTGACATACTCCTTTCCAATTTTGAAACAGTCCATTGTTCCTTGTCCAGTTCTGACTGTTGCTTCTTAACCTGCCTACAGATTTCTCAGGAGGCAGGTAAGGTGGTATGGTATTCCCAGCTCTTTAAGAATTTTCCACAGTTTGCTGTGATCCACACAGTCAAAGGCTTTAGTGTAGTCAGTGAAGCAGAAGTAGATGTTTCTCTGGAATTGCCTTGCCTGTTCTATGATCCAAAAATGTTGGCAATTTGATCTCTGGTTCCTCTGCCTTTTCTAAATCCAGCTTGTACACCTGGAAGTTCTCAGTTTATGTACTGCTGAAGTGTAGCTTGGAGGATTTTGAGCATAATCTTGGCTGGCATGTGAAATGAGTGCAATCGTGCAGTAGTTTGAACATTTTTTGGTATTGTCCTTCTTTGGGATTGGAATGAAAAGTGACTTTTTCCAGTCCTGTGGCCACTGCTGAGTTTTCCAAATTTGCTGGCATATTGAGTGCAGCACTTTCACAGCATCATCTTTCAGGATTTAAAATAGCTCAGCTGGAATTCCATCACCCACTAGCTTTATTCATAGTGATGCTTCCTAAGGCCCACTTGACTTCGCACTCTATGATGTCTGGCTCTAGGTGAGTGATCACACCATCGTGGTTATCTGGGTCATTAAGATCCTTTTTGTATAGTTATTCTGTGTTTTCTTGTCAGCTCCTCTTATTATCTTCTGCTTCTATTAGGTCCATACCATTTCTGTCCTTTCTTGTGCCCATCTTTGCATAAAATGTTCCCTTGGTATCTCTCATTTTCTTGAAGATATCTCTAGTCTTTTTCCATTCTATTGTTTTCCTCTAATTCTTTGTATTGTTCATTTAGGAAGGCTTTTTTTTCTCCTTGCTACTTTTTGGACCTGTGCAATCAGATGGGTATATATTTCCTTTTTTCCTTTGCCTTTCGCTTCTGTTTTTTTCTAAGATACTTGTAAGACAACCTCAGACAAGCATTTTTCCTTTTTGCATGTCTTTTTCTTGGCGATTTTCTTGATCACTTCCTCTTGTACAATGTTACAAACCTCTGTCCATAGTTCTTCAGGCACTCTATCTATCAAATCTAAGCCCTTGAATCTATTTTTCACTCCTCGTGTATAATTGTAAGGCATTTGATTTAGATCATACCTGAATGGTATAGTGGTTTTCCCTACTTTCTTCAATTTAAGTCTGAATTTTGCAATAAGGAGTTCATGATCTCAGTCACAGTCAGCTCTTGGTCTTGTTTCTGCTGACTTTATGGAGCTTCTACATCTTCAGATGCAAAGAATATAATCAATCTGATTTCGGTATTGACCATCTGGTGATGTCCATGTGTAGAGTCATCTCTTGTGTTATTGGAAGAGGGTGTTTGCTATGACCAGTGTATTCTCTTGGCGAAACTCTGATAGGCTTTGCCCTGCTTCATTTTGTACTCCAAGGCCAAACTTGTCTGTTATTTCAGGTATCTCTTGACTTCCTACTTTTGCATTCCTGTCCCCTATGATGAAAAGGACATCTTTTTGGGGGGTGTTAGTTCTAGAAGTTCTTGTAGGTCTTCATAGAACCATTCACCTTCAACTTCTCCGGCATTAGTGGTTGGGGCATAGACTTGGATTACTGTAATACTGAATGATTTGCCTTGGAAACAAACAGATCATTCTGTCATTTTTGAGACTACACTCAAGTACTGCAGTTTGGACTCTTCTGTTGACTATGAGGGCTACTCCATTTCTTCTAAGGGATTCTTGCCCACAGTAGTAGATATAATGGTCATCTGAATTAAATTCGCCTATTCCAGTCCATTTTAGTTCATTGATTTCTAAAATGTCGATTTTCACTCTTGCCATCTCCTGTTTGACCACTTCCAATTTACCTGATTCATGGAACTAACATTCCAGGTTCCTACGCACTATTGTTCTTACAGCATCGGACTTTACTTTCACCACCAGACACATCTACAACTGCACATTGTTTCTGCTCTGGCTCCATCTCTTCATTCCTTCTGGAGCTATTTCTCTGCTCTTCTTGAGTAGTGTATTGGACACCTATTGACCTGGGGAGTTCATCTTTCAGTGTCATATATTTTTGCCTTTTCATACTGTTCATGGGATTCTCAAGGCAAGAATACTGAAGTGGTTTGTCATTCCCTTCTCTAGTGGACCACGTTTTGTCAGAACTCTCCACTATGACCCATCTGACTTGGGTTGCCCTACACAACATAGCTCATAGTTTCATTGAGTTAGACAAGGCAGTGATCCATGTTATCAGTTTTGTTAGTTTTCTGTGATTGTGGTTTTCATTCTGTCTGCCCTCTGATGGATGAGGATAAGAGGCTTGTGGAAGGTTCCCGATGGGAGGGACTGGCTGTGGGGAAAACTGGGTCTTACTCTGGTGGACATGGTCATGCTCTGCTGTTGCTGCTGCTGTCACTTCAGTCATGTCCGACTCTGTGCAACCACATGGACAGCAGCCTACCAGGCTCCTCTGTCCCTGGGATTCTGCAGGCAAGAATACTGGAGTGGGTTGCCATTTCCTTCTCCAATGCATGCATGCATGCTAAGTTGCTTCAGTCGTTTCCGACTCTGTGCGACCCCATGGACAGCAGCCCACCAGGCTCCTCTGTCTACGGGATTCTCCAGGCAAGAATACTGGAGTGGGTTGCCATTTCCTCCTCCATGCTCAGTTAATCTTTAATCCAATTTTCTGCTGATGGTTGGGGCTGTGTTTCCTCCCTCTGTGAAAAGTGAAAGTGGCTGAGTCTTCTCCGACTCTTTGTGACCCAATGGACTGTAACCTACCAGTCTCCTCCATCTATGGGATTTTCCAGGCAAGAGTACTGGAGTGGGTTGCCATTGCCTTCTCCAGGGGCTCTTCCCAGCTCAGGGATTGAACCCTTCTCCCTCCCTCTAGTTTGAATTAATGCCAAACTATGGCAAGGTTAATGGGGACATCCTTCAAAAGGACTTTTGCCAGCACACCGGGGCTCCCAGGACTGTTGCTGTCAGTGCCCCTGACCCTGCGGCAGGCTCCCATCGACCAATGCCTCTGTTGGAAACTCCTGAACACTCATAGGCAAGTCTGGCTCCTTCTCTTATGGGTTCACTGCTCCTTTCTTCTGGGTCCTGGTGCACATAAGGTTTTGTTTGTGCCCTCCAAGCGTCTCTGTTTCCCAGTCCTTTGTAAGTTCTGTAATCAAATCCCACTGGCCTTCAAAGTAAATTCCCTGGGGGTTCTCAGTCCCTTTGCCAGATCCCCAGGTTGGGAAATCTGTTTTGGGGCTTACAACTTTTGCAATAGTGTGAGAACCTCTTTGATATAATTGTTTTACAGTTTGTGGGTTGTCTGCTTGGCAGCTCGTTAATGGCGACTTCCTCCAAGAGGACTTATGCCACATATAGTGCCTCCCAGGTCTGCTGCTGCCAGGGCCTCTGTCCCTGTGGCAGGCCATTACTGACCTGTCCCTCCACAGGAGATACTCAGACACTCAAAGGCAGGTCTGGCTCAGTCTCTTGTGAGGGTCACTGCTCCTTTCCCTGGGTCCTGGTGCACACAAGGTTTTGTTTGTGTCCTCTGAGCACCTCTGGCAGGTATGAGGTTTGATTTTAAACATGAGTGCACTGCTCCTACCGTCTTGTTGGAGAGTCTCCTTTGCCCTTGGACATGGGGTTTCTTTTTTTGGTGGGTTCCAACATTCTCCTGTCTATGGTTGTTCAGCAGCTATTTGTGATTCTGGTGTTCTCACAGAAGATGAGCACATGTCCTTCTATTCTGCCATCTTGCTTTATTAGTATAAAGCTCAGTATGTTTATGATATTCATCTGTGTTGAAATACATTGCAATTCTTCTATTGTCACAGCTGTATAGTATTCTATTATATGCAGCAAATTATTAACCTAGTTCCATATTGATAAACATTCAATCTATTTCCAATTTTTAACTATGATAAACAGTTCTAAAATGAACAGTGTTGTTTTCCTCACACATACACTTTGCTAGAATTCTTATTGAAATTTTATTGAAGTTTGTGAGAATTTAGGCATTGGGATTTTTAATCCATGAATATGGTATATACTTCTATTTATTTTGTATCTATCAGCATATCAGAATGAAAAGTAGCCTCACAATGTTGATGTGAACCACTCCATATTTATTCTTATTTACTAGTTCCCTAGGTGTTTGCACTTGAGCTACACTGCTTTTCTTTTTCTCAAAGGAGTGAATAATCTATTCCAATGCTTTTATCCATGCTATTCTTTCTTCCTGGAACATTTTCCCCACTATTTTCTTCCTTGGCTGCCTTCTATCTCACATCTATTCTTCATATCTCCACATAAATATACTTTGTTTAAAAAAGTCCTCAAGAACTCCAGATGTAAATGAAATAAGCACTGTTACTGTCTCCTGATACCCTCTAGCATTTCTTCACAACACATCTCTCTACTTTTCATTTTTCATTTTTATAGTTATTTATTACTTTCAATCCCCTCCAGTAGACTGTGTGCTCCATCAGGGCAGGATCACTTATGTCCTACATATTGATCTGTCTCAGAGGTTATCTTGATATCTGACACATAGTGAATTCTAAATATATTTCTAAACTGAATGAATGATTGCTTGAAAGAACACAAGAGAGAACGTCTTAAGTGGATAGCCTGTTGCATTATATCAACCAAGGATAAAGTCTTGCCTCCATCACTTACTTCTGTTTCATCCCAATTCTGGCTCAAGTTCCAGACCCTCTAGGATCCATGCCTGTAATCAGCATTCATCTTTATCTCTTATAACCATGCACAACACTGTAGTTTCTAAAACAACCAAGTTTGCTTTAGTTCTGCAAAAGCAGTCTGGAATCAACAAGAATAGGAACCATGCCTTTTGATTAATTAGGACCCAAAGCCCTGTATCAAACATCTAGTCAATATTTATAGTAAGTGTACTATAATACTTGTTATTAAAAAGCTGTTCATAGATACCACAGAATCCCCTCATTTTAGAAAAAGGAAAGCTCTTGAAATCCTCTAGTGTACTTCCTTATCACACAAATAAGGCAACTGGGTATTAGGAAAGGAATAGGACTTGTTCTGTGAAGGACACAAGGAAGCCTGGCATGTGGCAGTCCATGGGGTCTTAAAAAGTTGGACACAACTTAGTGACTGAACAAAAGAGGACTTGCTCTGGCCTTTATTACTAGTCACAGAATTAAAATATACTGTCTAGAATTGCTTCAGCACTGCTGGATTAAGCTAGCATCCATCACCAAACAAATCATTAAGAGATCAGGTTTGAAACAAGATATCCTGCATGTATTTGGATGCCAGTTTCAAAGGAAGTTGCTTCATGACATTAGTAACATTATAGAGAGCACATTTTAAAGTGTGCTTTGTAGGCAGATGTTCATCAAGGACCAGATATAGTTTTCAGAGGGACCAAAAGAGTGATAGTTTTATATTTCATTAAGAACTGCAAACTTTAGATTCATTATACTCAAAACAGAAACTGTTGACATCTTAAAACTGTCCATTTACACTTTTGCTTTTATTAAGTTGTAACAGAAATTAACCATTTTACAGTTTACAATTCAGTAGCATTTCATATATTCACAATTCACAATGCAGCTACCATTTTATCTAGTCCCAACGTTTTTATCCCTCCAAGAGGAAACCCTGTACCCACAAAGCAGTTGCTCTTCACACATACTTTAACACAGTAAACTTAATATGTGATCAGTAATTATACTATGTACATATTTAGTAGGAGACACAACTAGACTGAGATTTTTGAAATGGTTGCAACAAATTCCCTTTTAATATAGCTATTAACCATGACCTTTTAATGAACTCTTTTATACATGTGTTTAGAGTTCTGTTTCATTTGGAAAAGATAACAACTAATCACAGAGTAACTAAATGCAAAAAAAAAAAATAGCACAGTTAAGCATCAGTTTCTCACAATAAGAGCATTATAGAAAATTCAAATACTTTTTAAGCTTTCTAGTTCATAGCACTTTTGAAAGCACTCAGAATACACAACTACCCTTACACACACACACACGCACGCACGCACAGACATACACATCCTCCAAACGCCTAGACGAGCAGCTTTCATTTCTCTGTGGAGCTAGAAGCTTTATTTGGAGAAAGGATCTTCTGTTAGTTTTAGCTAGCAAAACATCTCCTTTGATTAACTGGCAAAGCTTTCAGTCTGGAAGCTCAGAAATTCCCACCACTGTGGGGTCTTGCACTAATCAGTTTATTAATTGGTATGCTGCTTCCCAGCTTGCCAAGGTGAGTAATATGCTTTAGTATTACATGTATAGCAAGAAAGGGTGTTACTCAGAAGGAATGTTTCCCTTTTGGAAACAAAACAGTGCAAAGTGAAAAACACAGTCCTGTTTATTTACACTTATTCCCCTCTCTACTACTGTCATCAGCTCATTGAATAATATCATCACATGGCCAGATTCTGCTCTCCTAATGGAGCCTACGGAAAGCCATGCAGATTGTCAATGTTTTTTTCCTCTCTCACTTATTCCTGTTAATTTCCCTTTCCATTTTAGTACTTCCAACCAGTTCCTATTTAAACTGTTTCGGTTTCTAAGCAAATGCCTATTTATTATAGGGTGTATTTGGTGTGCCAAATTAATGCCTTATGTTTTAGAGCCTTACAGAAACATAGCAGGGAGTGGGGGACCTTAAGAATATATCTGTATCTGTTGTGATTTAGATTTACCTTTACTCTTGGAACTTAGCTGTTTGCTGCATAATGTTTATAAAGGAACTACACAGTAAATGAGATATAATGCATGTCTGTGCTTGTCAAATAAATGATAACCATTTTATAGAGTCACAAAATCTTGAGACTATCAGGGATTTTTGGAGTGTATCCAATCCAGCCTTCTCAAGGGAAACAAAAATGCCTAACATGGAAAGGAGTTGGTCAAGCTCAAAAATCAAGGTTGTGTCAGAACTAAAGAAACTGTCTCTCCTTCAGAAAGCTGGAATTGGCCAAAGACCCTGAGTGAGTTATCTGTGGGGAGGCTGACTGACTAGGTGATTGTCTAAAGTGCTTATTAGGAGTCTGGCAGTCTTTTAAGTATTTTTAAATACATCAGTATATAGTTAACTCTTAAACAACATTGGGGGTTAGGGTGTCCACTCCCTTGCGATTGAAAATCTGCCTATAACTTCACAGTCTGCTCTCCTTATCCTCCCTTCCTCTGTATTTGGTACAGTTCTGCATCCTTGGATTTAACCAAGTATATGCTACAGTTCATGTTAGTAGTTTTACTATTGAAAAATATCTGCCATATAAGGGGACCTGCACAGTTCAAATCCATGTTGTTCAAGGGTCAACTGGAATTCATCTTCACCTCAACTCAGTAGAAGGGAGATATTATTCATCGTCTCCATTTTACAGATGAGGAAATGGAAGTACATAGACATTAAGTCCCTTCAGTAAAAGTGACACAGATTGAAACAACAGATTCAAGATTTCAACCAAGCATCTTGGCTCTAGACCAGGCTCTTAACAATGGAGGAAAGCTCACAGACTTGGGAGCAGGCATGAGCAAACAGTTTGCAGTCTACAGAGAGGAAAGGACAAGACTGATATGGGGAGAGGAGCAGAAATAGACACCATGTAGCCTCAGTATAGGGAGAAGGCAATGGCACCCCACTCCAGTACTCTTGCCTGGCAAGTCCCATGGATGGAGGAGCCTGGTAGGCTGCAGTCCATGGGGTCACTAGGAGTCAGACACGACTGAGCGACTTCACTTTCACTTTTCGCTTTCATGCATTGGAGAAGGAAATGGCAACCCACTCCAGTGTTCTTGCCTGGAGAATCCCAAGGACGGGGGAGCCTGGTGGGCTGCCGTCTATGGGGTCACACAGAGTCAGACACAACTGAAGCGACTTAGCAGCAGCAGAGCAGCAGCAGCCTCAGTATAAGTAGAGGACGGGGGGATGTTGTAGGGAGATGGGGGAAGAGAAAAGGACAGGGTATGGGAAGGAAAAATGCTGGAAAGAAATAACCTGATCATTTTCTATTTTCTGTGAATTCCAACTTTATTTCCTGCATTGATGTCTATGAGATTACCTATATCCTTATAATAAATCTGTCTTGTTTTTTCCTGAGATCTCCTTGGGGTAGATTTCTCTTCCTAGTTTTTTGCAACTGAGTAATCCTTAAGACAGACAGGAACTAAAGTTTGCTCCTTCACGTTAAGGATGATTTCTAGATGTCTTTGAGAAAAGAGAGAGAGTAAAAACTATACCACTCACACTCTTTAAATCCACTCCATCCTCCTTTCCTTTCACTCCCAGTTCTCTCATATTCCTGCTTAGAGACCACCTTCATGAATTCAGAGCCTCCTGATGGTCACAGCACTCCTCTTCTAGACTTCAATGTGACTCCCTCTCAGCCCCAATCCTATCTTTTCACCCACAGCCTCTGTTTCAAATCTTAATTTCTGCCTTCCTATTGTCCCACCTCAATGCTGCCAAGTAGTTTGAATGAAATTAACAAAATGCCCATTTAAAGGAAAAAAAAATTGTATCAATGTAGCCATTTCAATGCCACACGTTTTTATAGAGGATCTCATTTTAATATCTGTATATGTCTATAACAGCTTAGCAAATTCATAAAAGTTTTAAACAAGCCCTTTCATGAAATTCTCACAGTACACTGGTGAGGTAAATAGGCCAGGTTTTTTTTTAAGTTTAAAAAGTTGGGAATTTTATCTACTTAATTGAAAACACTTTTGAGGAAGGAATTACATTTTACCAATTTTTATAACTTCCAAGGTGACTGGAGCCTAGTGAGGATTTCATGTTGTTAAATAAAAAGGGTGGTAAGTGAATGAATGAATGAGTGAATGAAGAATGGATGAATGAATGACATTATTAAGTGGTATATTCATTTTTTCTTAATATTACATGGCCAAACCAATTCTAGAACCAAGGTGGCTGAGTCCTAAAATAAACTTTTTTCCATTATATCAGCCTGCCAGCACTCAGCATGAATCCTACTTATACACTTCTAATCAGCAGGAACTTTTAATACTCTGCATTCCATTAATTGGAAAAGACTATCTCCAAACTGATCTTTCAAAGGCATTTTTCCAACCCTACCTTTACTTTAAGAAAAATCTGCAGATAGGCATTACAAAGATATATAAGAGCATAGATGAGGCATGAATAAAAATAATTGGACATTTTAAAAGCAAACAAACTAGAATTTATACATTTAAATGAGTGCTATCCTTCTAGGTGGTCCCCCCTGGGAGAATACACGTATACTCCTTTGACAGTGCTATTGCTCAAAGTGCCTTAGGAACTCTTGCATGGGAAGTGATTTCTAAAACAGATTGGAAAAACCATACAAGAAATTCTATTTTATTAGTTTATATTCACACTTTGCATAAAAACAAATCTCTTTAGACGTCGCCTACACAATTTAAGGTAACATTCTAGTTAGATACACTTTATTAATTACTCAACCCCCCTCCATGAGCTTTCTTTTAAAACAGGCTGAAAAATTAATATCTTCTATAGGTGATGACCATTGTGAATACTAAATATTATCTAAATTAAAAAATAGCCCTTTCTTAAAACTGTGACTTTTTAAAAATCCATTTCTACTTAGTGTACTGCTTGTACACATCTCATCTATGTGACAAGAACACCAGAAAGCTAATTTGACAAACATGTGCCTTTATGATGGCTTCCTAGAAATTAAGTGGTCTGCTGGGTCTTCAGTCTGTTGAAAACAGCTGCTTTGGGCTGCTGTGGTTTTTAAGATGAAAATAGCTGAGGGAACCATCCAGAATTTTGATCTTGATCATAGGTTTCTGAAATGGATTTTAGTGGCATTTATATTGAAAGATATATGGTTTTATGTTCCTTTATATTTAGATCAGTATTTTTTAATCCATTAATTTATTTCAAATTATTCCAATCATTTTCCTAAAGCTATGAGAATCCTTACCATTAGGAAGTTCCAACTGCAAAAATACCTGTAAAATTTGGTAGCAACCAGTTGAAATGTGAGCACTCAGGGCCAACTGTAGTATAATGAAAATGATATTTAGAACCAGGCAAGTAGACTGTGACATGCTTACTAGGTGTTAGACCTTGAACCAATACTGTTTTTTTATTTGTCTGTTTTTTAATTTATGGAATGCAGAGTGTAATACTGACCTGAAGATAGTATCTTTTGTCAAGTGCTCAGCACAATGTGTACACATAATTGTGTGCTCTACAAATGGAGCTGCTACTAATAGCATTATGATTATTTAAAGGTACTGTTTTATCCAGGATATGTTAAGATAAAAAAAACACCACATTAACAAATTGAAAAATAAAAACCATATGATTATCTCAATAGATGCAGAGAAAGCCTTTGACAAATTTCAACATCCATTTATGATAAAAACTCTCCAGAAAGCAGGAATAGAAGGAACATACCTTAACATAATAAAAGCTATATATGAAAAACCCACAGCAAACATTATCCTCAGTGGTGAAAAATTGAAAGCATTTCCTCTAAAGTCAGGAACAAGACAAGGGTGCCCACTTTCACCATTACTATTCAATATAGTTTTGGAAGTTTTGGCCACAGCAATCAGAGCAGAAAAAGAAATAAAAGGAATCCAAATTGGAAAAGAAGAAGTAAAGCTCTCACTATTTGCAGATGACATGCTCCTCTACATAGAAAACCCTAAAGACTCCACCAGAAAATTATTAGAACTAATCAATGACTATAGTAAAGTTGCAGGATATAAAATCAACACACAGAAATCAGAAATCCCTTGCATTCCTATACACTAATAATGAGAAAACAGAAAGAGAAATTAAGGAAACAATTCCATTCACCATTGCAATGGAAAGAATAAAATACTTAGGAATATATCTACCTAAAGAAACTAAAGACCTATATATAGAAAACTATAAAACACTGGTGAAAGAAATCAAAGAGGACACTAACAGATGGAGAAATATACCATGTTCATGGATTGGAAGAATCAATATAGTGAAAATGAGTATACTACCCAAAGCAATTTATAGATTCAATGCAATCCCTATCAAGCTACCAACGGTATTCTTCACAGAGCTAGAACAAATAATTTCACAATTTGTATGGAAATACAAAAAACCTCGAATAGCCAAAGCGATCTTGAGAAAGAAGAATGGAACTGGAGGAATCAACCTGCCTGACTTCAGGCTCTACTACAAAGCCACAGTTATCAAGACAGTATGGTACTGGCACAAAGACAAAAATATAGATCAATGGAACAAAATAGAAAGCCCAGAGATAAATCCACGCACATATGGACACCTTATCTTTGACAAAGGTGGATTAAAGACAATCTCTTTAACAAGTGGTGCTGGGAAATCTGGTCAACCACTTGTAAAAGAATGAAACTAGAACACTTTCTAACACCATACACAAAAATAAACTCAAAATGGATTAAAGATCTAAACGTAAGACCAGAAACTATAAAACTCCTAGAGGAGAACATAGGCAAAACACTCTCTGACATACATCACAGCAGGATCCTCTATGACCCACCTCCCAGAATATTGGAAATAAAAGCAAAAATAAACAAATGGGACCTAATTAACCTTAAAAGCTTCTGCACATCAAAGGAAACTATTAGCAAGGTGAAAAGACAGCCTTCAGAATGGGAGAAGATAATAGCAAATGAAGCAACTGACAGACAACTAATCTCGAGAATATACAAGCAACTCGTACAGCTCAACTCCAGAAAAATAAATGACCCAATCAAAAAATGGGCCAAAGAACTAAATAGACATTTCTCCAAAGAAGACATACAGATGGCTAACAAACACATGAAAAGATGCTCAACATCACTCATTATCAGAGAAATGCAAATCAAAACCACTATGAGGTACCATTTCACACCAGTCAGAATGGCTGTGATCCAAAAGTCTACAAGTAATAAATGCTGGAGAGGGTGTGGAGAAAAGGGAACCCTCTTCCACTGTTGGTGGGAATGCAAACTAGTACAGCCACTATGGAGAACAGTGTGGAGATTCCTTAAAAAACTGGAAATAGAACTGCCTTATGATCCAGCAATCCTACTGCTGGGCATACACACTGAGGAAACCAGAAGGGAAAGAGACACGTGTACCCCAATGTTCATCACAGCACTGTTTATAATAGCCAGGACATGGAAGCAACCTAGATGTCCATCAGCAGATGAATGGATAAGAAAGCTATGGTACATATACACAATGGGGTATTACTCAGCCATTAAAAATAATACATTTGAATCAGTTCTAATGAGGTGGATGAAACTGGAGCCTATTATACAGAGTGAAGTAAGCCAGAAAGAAAAACACCAATACAGTATACTAACGCATATATATGGAATTTAGAAAGATGGTAACAATAACCCTGTGTACGAGACAGCAAAAGAGACACTGATGTATAGAACAGTCTTATGGACTCTGTGGGAGAGGGAGAGGGTGGGAAGATTTGGGAGAATGGCATTGAAACAGGCAAAATATCATGTATGAAACGAGTTGCCAGTCCAGGTTCGATGCACGATACTGGATGCTTGGGGCTGGTGCACTGGGACAACCCAGAGGGATGGTATGGGGAGGGAGGAGGGAGGAGGGTTCATGATGGGGAACACGTGTATACCTGTGGCGGATTCATTTTGATATTTGGCAAAACTAATACAATTATGTAAAGTTTAAAATTAAAATTAAAAAAAATAAAATTAAATTAAAAAAAAAAAAAAGAAAAAGAGGTGGGAAAGGGAAAAAAAAAAAAACCAGCCCCCCCACCAAAATCAGTGATTCAAAGAGATGTTTCTCACACCATCGTTCAATGGTTCACTTTTAATTCGTGACTGAGACACCTTTGCATGAGCATTTTGCACTACCGTCATCACTGAGTGCTTTGTTTCCATTTTTGCCTAAAGTTGTGAGAGAGAGACAGCTTAGAGAAGGACGCCTTCACTCTTACCTGCATGACAGTAGAAACATCTCATCACTTCTGTACCTATTCCCACTAACCAGAACTCAGTCAAATGGTCCCCACAAACTCCTTGGAAACTGGGGAAATGTATTCTTCTTGCATGTCAAGAAAGAGGCAAGGGTGGGCTCAAAATATACTTTTTTTTCTGCCACAGATAGTTTCTTTATATTGATAATCAAATAGATATCTATACAACAGCAATAATAACCACTTGCTCTGTTATCCATTTCCAGGTGACTATCTCACCTCATTTCCTTTCCCCATGGACTCAAACAAGAGTTTTGTCATCTTTGAGGTAGCACTCAGCTGAAATCTCACAAGTGGGTTTCCCTGTGAAAGTCCTTTCAACCTTGGAATTGATTTTTGTCTTAATATGAAATGACCTTGCTGTGGAGGATATCTCTAAGAATACCCTTCCAATCAGCAACTCAGCCTGGCTGTGCAAGGCTTTCTGAAGAGACAGGATTCATTCTGGCACTGCAGCTGGCCAGTGTGGACATAGTACAGAGGCATATGGGTCTGCCCCATAGACAATGAGACCCGTGCTGCTGGGGCCTCTCCAAAACGTCTTCCAGTGCAGATGACATGTTCATCTGGGCTGGTTTGTGTTCCAACCGGGCCTCTCTCTTCCAGAACAAAGTTCCAAGAGATAGCGTTAGCATTTCTAACTAGAAATAATTAATAACAGGTCAGTGTGTCGTAATGAGAAGGAATCAGTGCCACAGCAACAGCTGATACCAGGGAAGAATAATTCACAGAGAAATTAATTAGGACCATTTCCATTCAAAGAAACAATTTATCAAGCACTCCCACCAAAAAGTGAGTCCTGCCAAATTAGCAATCACTATAAAAAGCACTCTGCTCAGATTGAAGCTGAAACTCACTTTGAATCTGACTGCAGACATAAATGATCAGGAATGATGGGCTCCATCTATTCAGATATAACTACAGTGCTCAGATAAGAATATCTTAAGTCATATTCTTTTAGGAATCACTGTTTTAAAATCACTAGTTGCTCACCACTGTATAAACAAGTACATTAATCCTACGCAGTTCAACCATTCTCTTGGGTTTACCCTTCTGTTAAGCCAAAGTGAAAGTGAAAGTTGCTCAGTTGTATCCAACTCTTTGGGACCCTATGGACTATACAGTCCATGGAATTGTCCAGGCCAGAATACTGGAGTGGGTAGCCTTGCCCTTCTCCAGGGAATCTTCCCAACCCAGGGATCGAACCCAGGTCTCCTGCATTGTGTGCATATTCTTTACCAGCTGAGTCACAGGGGGAGCCCCTGTTAAGCCAGCTAATCAGCAAATGCATCTGCATTTTGGCAAAATGCAACGAGTATATCAGTTCAGTTCAGTTCAGTCGCTCAGTCGTGTCCGAATCTTTGCGACCCCATGAATCGCAGCACACCAGGCCTCCCGGTCCGTCACCAACTACCGGAGTTCACTCAGACTCACATCCATCAAGTCAGTGATGCCATCCAGCCATCTCATCCTCTGTTGTCCCTTTCTCCTCCTGCCCCCAATCCCTCCCAGCATCAGAGTCTTTTCCAGTAAGTCAACTCTTTGCATGAGGTGGCCAAAGTTCTGGAGTTTCAGCTTTAGCATCATTCCTTCCAAAGAAATCCCAGGGCTGATCTCCTTCAGAATGGACTGGTTGGATCTCCCTGCAGTCCAAGGGACGGACCTTTGTTGGCAAAGTGATGTCTCTGCTTTTCAATATGCTATCCAGGTTGGTCATAACTTTCCTTCCAAGGAGTAAGCGTCTTTTAATGTCATGGCTGCAGTCACCATTTGCAGTGATTTTGGAGCCCAAAAAAATGTCTGACACTGTTTCCACTGTTTCCCCATCTATTTCCCATGAAGTGATGGGGCCAGATGCCATGATCTTCATTTTCTGAATGTTGAGCTTTAAGCCAACTTTTTCACTCTCCACTTTCACTTTCATCAAGAGGCTTTTGAGTTCCTCTTCACTTTCTGCCATAACGGTAGTGTCATCTGCATATCTGAGGTTATTGATATTTCTCCTGGCAATCTTGATTCCAGCTTGTGCTTCTTCCAGCCCAGCGTTTCTCATGATGTACTCTGCATATAAGTTAAATAAGCAGGGTGACAATATACAGCCTTGACGGACTCCTTTTCCTATTTGGAACCAGTCTGTTGTTCCATGTCCAGTTCTAACTGTTGCTTCCTGACCTGCATACAGGTTTCTCAAGAGGCAGGTCAGGTGGTCTGGTATTTCCATCTCTTTCAGAATTTTCCACAGTTTATTGTGATCCACACAGTCAAAGGCTTTGGCATAGTCAATAAATCAGAAATAGATGTTTTTCTGGAACTCTTTTGCACTTTCGATGATCCAGTGGATGTTGGCAATTTGGTCTCTTGTTCCTCTGCCTTTTTTAAAACCAGCTTGAACAACTGGAAATTCACGGTTCACGTATTGCTGAAGCCTGGCTTAGAGAATTTTGAGCATTACTTTACTAGTGTGTGAGATGAGTGCAATTGTGCAGTAGTTTGTGCATTCTTTGGCATTGCCTTTCTTTGGAATTGGAATAAAAACAAGTATATACTGAGGGACATATAAACCAGAGTGCTGTAAATGCTAACCTGTGTTACCTCTTAGTTTTATGTCCTACATAGCTCTTAATTCTGGTCACTTTTCTCAGTCTCTTGTCACTAACCCAACTATGGTCCACATTTTACCTGGGCAATGGCCACAGCTGTGTGACTCAGAATCACTCAGCTCCCTTCTCATCCATTTTGACCAGTGTATAACAGTAATCTATGGTAGGCCACTCCTCTGCTTAAACCATGCCAAGAGCTTCCCTTATATTCAGAATAAATCTAAATTTCCTACTGTGACCTCAAAGGTCATTAGATTTGGCTGTTTCTAATCTCCCCAACATGATCTACTACTTGGACAAGACCTAAAGGTCAAATACATCTTGGTTATACTGCTTTTGCCCCAAACTTTCTTGGATGTCTCTTTGGAAAGTCCCTTCAAAGTGAATTCTCTGACCCTGTAGTAAATGTTTCATTACTTTACAGTCTCATATGGTTTTGAGTTCTAAAGTATTATTAATTAGCTTAGCTGATAAATTCATTGAAAAAGGGCTCCAATTATATGTTGGCTGCTACAAATAATTCAATTGAAATTTAAGAAGGACATAGGTCTGATATGGAGAATATTCAATAGAATATAAGTTAATTTCCAAAAGGGATTCCAGATTATTATCTGTGCACTTCCAACACTGATGTCAGAAGTCTGAACTTCAAGGAGGATGCTTCTTGAAAAGGAAATACCTTACTTGGGCATGTGATTTCTCATCATTTTTGGTAAGCACTCTGTGTTATAACCTTACCACCAGGTCTTCTATGCCACCTTCAACTTTTGAATTCCTCAGCAGTTTGAGGACCCCATTATAAAGAGAGTTGGTGGTCACATTTATGCCTTTCAAGCATCTTCCTGTAGTCATTCCTCAACATCGGCCAGGACAACGGGTCTCCAATTCCTACCCTGAACAAGACAAGCAGTGATGGGAAAGCTGGATTTCTATGTTGTCATAAAAGTTGCTACCCATATCCCATGCCTCTTGTGAAGAAATTATGTGTCATGAGGACCTTGGATGAATGACTTTCTAATAAGCACTTTTCAGATCACAGAGAAAAGACATCTCCTGCTCATTCAGATCTGGATGAGACTGTTTCTGTAGCTTTAATGGAGGTAACCCTTAGAGAGCCCAGGCTGCTTATCAGACTCCCCAAGAGTATTATTAAGTGGATCATTCACAGCAGCCCTAATGTCAAGACAAGCAAGAGGCTGTGCATACTTACCAAGCTGACTTTGACAACTCCCAGACAGTCCTCACAGCATCCTCTGTGTGACTTCTGGGCTATTAACAAGCTCTTCTGCTACATTCTTCTACTTAGCTTTCAGCTCTGCTAGTTTTGCAGTCAGAGCCAGCAGTCATGCATGTGCCTTGCCTGTTCATTATATCACCTTCCCCAGAGAATAATAGCATGGGCCCAGGGAAGAGAGACATGTTGGACAGGCAGTAGTTTAAGGGTGACTTCCTTGACTAAGAATACCTCCTACGACGTCAGAATGAGTAATGGTGATCCCTGAAGTAACATCTGCTTGTTTTTACACAAGCTCCCCTCCAAAGCTAGGGCAGCAGTAAGTAGTCAGAAACCATTTGGATTAATTGAATGACTCAGCAAGAAAATAAAAACAGTAAGTGCTGCCTTGAAAAGAATTTCTGATATTCAGGGAGCAGCTGGACAAAAAAGACTTGTGAAAACTCAAAGATGGACTTTGATATTGAAATATGACAGAGAACTCCAGCTCAGTGTTTCTTTGAGAAGTGTCTGTCTTAGTCTACTTAGGTTCGTGTAACTCCAGACTATAGACTGGTTGTCTTAAACAATGGAAATTTATTTCTCAAAGTGCTAGATGATGGAAGTCTGAGATCATTGTGCCAGCATGGTTGATTTCTTGTGAGACCACTCATCCTAGTTTGCTGTGTGCTTACATGGCCTTTTTTTGGGGTGGGGTGGGGTGGGGAATGCACAGGTAGAGAGAGTCTCTTCTGTATGTGTCTCTTCTTATAAGGAAACTTAAAAGAAGTGTGTCTTCTTTTTATAAGGACACTAATGTGCCTTTCTTTCATGTGTCTCTTAAGGACATGTGTCTTTTCTTATAAGGACACTAATCAGGGCCCAACCCTCATGGCCTCATTTAATCTTAATTATCTCCTTACAGGCTGTATTTAAAATACTGTCACATTTGGGGTTTGATCTTCAACATATGAATTTTAGGCGGCACAACTCAATCCATAGCATCATCTTTAATATCCTGGTAAATTGATCAAGGTTACTCTTTTTGAACATCAAATTCACTAGGTTTGATTATTTCATAGAGGACAACCTTACTGGCCCCAACTGTTTATGTAATAGGTGGGGAGGAAGTCAAGCAAGGAAAAAGATGAAGTGGATAATTCTTATCCTGTAGCTGGGAGTTACTCTTATTTCTCTATTCACCTGGAAAGGAAGATAAAGGTCTTTATATTCTGACACTAGTTTCAATCAAAACCACTCCAATTGTGTTTCATTAGTTATTGGTATTCCACATAAAATTTGTATTTTAAAAAGGTTTCTACTGAGTAAAAAATAGTTTGAATCCATGGGTTTCAGATTAGAAGTCAGCAAAATTCAGCTTTTCTTTCCACCTGTTTTTGTAATTATAGTTTTATAGGCAAAGAGCCCTGCCCATTTGGCCCTGCACTGTCAATGACTGCTTTTGCTAGGAGGCAAATTTGAATAGTTGTGAGAGGGACCATATGTGACTCACCAGCTTAAGATATTTACTCTCTGGCTCTTCACAGATAAAGTTGACTGACCTCTAATTCATATGATCTACATTAGAAATCCATGTGATAAACTTCTTTACTAACTAACTTCAGCTCTTAGATGTGTCCCTTGATCCCATAGACTGTATCAAATTCTCCCCTAATGCACCTCCACAGTTACTTCTGTTTACTGCTACCTATCATGTTCTTATATTGCATTATCCTGTAAATGTCTGTTTACCTGATTTATTTGCACAAGTAAATATAAGTGGTTTGAGTGAAGTAATATCAGTCTTGTTCTCCATTGTATCCTCAATACCTAGAATATTGTCTGGAATATAATAGATGCTTACTAAATATTTGTTGAATAAATGAATGAACTAGAAATGTATTCGATATTCAGTTCAACAAATTACATACTTGTTATGTACTAGACCTCTCCACCATGACATGCCCATCTTGGGGGACCCTGAATGGCATGGCTTAGTTTCATTGAGTTAGACAAGGCTGTGGTCCGTATGATCAGATTGGCTAATTTTCTGTGATTATGGTTTCAGTGTGTCTGTCATCTGATGCCCTCTTGAAACACCTACCATCTTACTTGGGTTTCTCTTAACTTGGACGTGGGGTAACTCTTCACGGCTGCTCCAGCAAAGTGCAGCCTCTGCTCCTTACCCTGGACAAGGGGTATCTCCTCATGGCTGTCCCTCCTGACCTTGAATGTGGAGTAGGTCCTCCTGGCCCTCCTGCACACTGGAGAAGGGAATGGCAAACCACTTCAGTATTCTTGCCTTGAGAACCCCATGAACAGTATGAAAAGGCAAAATGATAAGATACTGAAAAAGGAACTCCCTGGGTCAGTAGGTGCCCAATATGCTACAGGAGATCAATGGAGCAATAACTCCAGAAAGAATGAAGGGATGGAGCCAAAGCAAAAACAATACCCAGTTGTGCATGTGACTGGTGATAGAAGCAAGGTCCGATGCTGTAAAAACCAATCTTGCATAGGAACCTGGAATGTCAGGTCTGTGAATCAAGGCAAATTGGAAGTGGTCAAACAGGAGATGGCAAGAGTGGACAGTGACCTTCTAGGAATCAGCAAACTAAGATTGACTGGAATGGGTGAATTTAACTCAGATGACAATTATATCTACTACTGTGGGCAGGAATCCCTTAGAAGAAATGGAGTAGCCATCATGGTCAACAAAAGAGTCTGAAATGCAGTACTTGGATGCATTCTCAAAAACGACAGAATGATCTCTGTTCGTTTCCAAGGCAAACCATTCAGTATCACGGTAATCCAAGCCTATACCCCAACCAGTAACACTGAAGAAGCTGAAGTTGAATGGTTCTATGAAGACCTACAAGACCTTTTAGAACTAATACCCCCCCCAAAAAAAAGATGTCCTTTTCATTATAGGGGACAGGAATGAAAAGTAGGAAGTCAAGAAACACCTGGAGTAACAGGCAAATTTGGCCTTGGAGTATGGAATGAAGCAGGGCAAAGGTTAATAGAGTTTTGCCAAGAGAACGCACTGGTCATAGCAAACACCCTCTTCCAACAACACAAGAGAAGACTGTACACATGGACATAAACAGATGGTTAACCTCAAAATCAGATTGATTATGTTCTTTGCAGCCAAAGATGGAGAAGCTCTATACAGTCAGCAAAAACAAGACCGGGAGCTGACTGTGGCTCAGATGTCCAGTTCTAGCTGTTGCCTCCTGACATGCATATAGGTTTCTCAAGAGGCAGGTCATAAGTTTATGTATAGTCTTTGAAAAGTGATTGGCATGTGGTAAGCACAATATTGGCTTCCCAGGTGATACTAGTGGTAAAGAACCTGCCTGCCAATGCAGTTCCTCTATACTTTCTGCCATAAGGATGGTGTCATCTGCATATCTGAGGTTATTGATATTTCTCCTGGCAATCTTGATTCCAGCTTGTGCTTCATCCAGTCCAGCGTTTCTCATGATGTACTCTGCATATAAGTTAAATAAACAGGGTGACAATATACAGACTTGACATACTCCTTTTCCTATTTGGAATCAGAAGGGGACATCAGAAATATTGGTGTTGAGAGCATGATGAGGAGTAGGATTGAAACTTTAGATAAGGTCATCTGGGAAGGTAAACTTTGAATAAACACCTGAAGTTACTGATTAATATAGTCAATAATTATAAAAACAGTTTAAGTAGAGTTGGCCCTGTGAGAAGAAGAAGAGAATTCTAGGCAACAGAGAAGTTGGGAAACAACTTATAGGTGGGAGAGATCTTGGCATATATAAAGAATTTAATGACATTTTGAAAGCCTGCAATTATATGATGCCATGATTCTTAAAAAGGAAGAGTGATAGAGAAAGGGCCTCAAATGTCTCTAATTTCAGTGCTTTCAACAAAGAAAAGGGATCACTGATATCAAATAGATCCTGAGTTCTAGCACTTAGTATGTTTAAATTGTATCCAAAAAAGTTTGCTTATTATACTCTTCTATTTTAAGATTTTATAGGTTTCTGTAGAAAGTGGGCATTCAGGAGAAAGGTAGGAATTGATAAACATCAGTTTCTACTGATAAACATGAACTTCCAAATATTATATAAACTTCCTCTTAAGGTAATTCAACAATATGGTTTAAGAACCTAGTAGAAGGCTTGGGGGGGGTGGGCAGGGGGCAAAGAAAATGGAGGTGTTCATTCTGATGTTCTTTTCTCTCTACAATTTATATTGTTCTAGAGATGGATTGGGGGTAAATACGCCTTCAAGACATTTCTCTTCTAATAAAAGGGAGTCGATATGTACCCAGATAATGAAAACATCAGCTGATTAGAAGAGGTGATTTGATGTACTGTGAAGTATGTGGGTTCTGGAACCAATATCCCTTGGTTCAAATCCGGGATGCTAATTATTTTCTGTGGAATTTGGTTATCTATATATCCGGCTGTTGCTTCAGTATTTTCAAATGTAAAGTGAGAAAAATGCTAACTGCTTCATAAGTTTATGTATAGTCTTTGAAAAGTGATTGGCATGTGGTAAGCACAATATTGGCGTCCCAGGTGATACTAGTGGTAAAGAACCTGCCTGCCAATGCAGGAGACATAAGAGACATGGGTTCGATCCCTGGGTCAGAAAGATCCCCTGGAGATGGAAATGGCAACCCACTCCAGTATTCTTGCCTGGAGAATCCCATGGTCAGAGGAGCTTGGCAGGCTATAGTCCACAGGGTTGCAGAGTTGGACACCACTGAGGCAATTTAGCATGCACACAAGCACAATATTAGTGTTTTTTCTTCAATTATCATTGGCTGTATTAATTTTGAACTCTTTATTAAATATCCAGATGTAGACAAAAATTAGGCAGTTGGGCTTTTAGAGAGAGGCACATGATAGAGATGTCATTTAGGTTATCATGTGCATACAGATGCTTTTTAAAATAATTGGACTAGATGAAGTCATCTAAGGAATGAATGCAGATTAATAAGAACTCTAAAGCTCTTTTACATCTATAGGCATGAAAGATGAATGAAAAGTAGCAAAAAAGTTTGAGAGCAGAACCTTCTCTGTAGTGGACTGATTCGTGTCCCTCCAATATGTGAATGTTGAAGCCCTAACTTTGAGTACCTCAGAATGTGACTCTGTTTGGAGATAGAGCATTTTAAGAAGTGGAAGGACTAATGCTGAAGCTCCAGTACTTTGGCCACCTGATGTGAAGAGCTGACTCATTGGAAAAGACCCTGATGCTAGGAAAGATTGAAGGCAGGAGAAGAAGGGGGCTACAGAGGATGAGATGGTTAGATAGCATCACCAATTCAATGGACATGAATTTGAGCAAACTCTTGGAGATAGTGGAAGACAGAGGAGCCTGGTGTGCTGCGGTCCACAGGGTCACAAAGAGTCGGACATGACCCAGCAATGGAACAACAACAACTTTAAAATGAGGCCATTAGGATGGACTCTAATCCAGTATAAGGAAAACTATGTAAGGATACAGTGAGAAAATGCCAAATTGTAAGCCAGGGAGAAGGACCTCAGAAAAAAAACAAACCCCATGATATTTTTATCTTAGGCTTCTAGGTTCCAGACTGTGAGAAAACAAATTTTCGTTGTTTAAACCACCTAGGCTGTGATATTTTACACGGCAGCTCTAGAAAACAAATCAATGTCCGTATGGTAGATAAAAAACCTGACATATGTGTTGTCTCACAGCCAGAAAAGAAAGGCGCTTTAGGAATGTAGTGATCATCTGAGTAAAGTGCTAGTGATAGGTCTGAATCACTTAAAAACAGAGAAAGGCATATTGGAATATGGCAATATGGTTATCAGGTAGAATTCTGAACAACAGAACGGTTGTGTGGTACAGAATGGCTGTAAGCATATGAATGGTTCATGCTCATGATCTCATGAATGACTGACAGCTGAGGTGGGACCGCTGTCCAGCATAACAGAGTATCTGACTGCATATAACTAGTCCAGGAAAATACCAAATTCAGAATTCAAAGTATGGTTTCTACCGAATTTATCTTACTTTCACACCATCATAAACTAGAAAAATCATGTCAAACCGCCATAAGTTGGGGACCATCTATATTATCGAGGATAATGTTTAACATTTATACCTAACTTTTTAAAAAAGATTTACATCAATTTAGACTTTCCTCCTTATTTTCTGGCTTAGGAGCTCACAATCAGCCCCTTGTAAACCCTAATTTTTTTTAGTTTTTGCACTCTTAATGTTGTTTCACATTTAGGTCAGGTGTAGCACATCTTTGAGTTCTTCTTTTTTCTTTTCTCCAGTGTGTATATGAGGAACATGATTTCTGAGCATTTATTTATCCAAACATTTTCTCTCTCGGTCATGGAACAAAACCTAATCATATATTTAATTCTTAGATCACAAAGCTTTATCTTCACACTATTCAGAAATATCCCTAGCTTGTTTAGGTGCAATGTGTGTGCTTTATGTCCAATTGTGGGCAGCCTATATTTTTCCTGAAGCATTTCAATTTCAGCTTCATGTCATGCTCTGTTTATGTGCAGAACCTTTACATTGATTTTGCCAGAAACTTGATTAAACATTCCAATCTCTATATTCTGCTTTTATTGTTTTTATTGCTAATTTTTGTGACTTCAGAAATGTTCTTGGATTGTGTTTATTTATTGTTTGTTAATTCCTTCCCATTTTACCTGGTACCTGGGTTTTTGTTTGCTTCTTTAGTAACAAAGAGTAACTGTAGGATATATTTCTGTCATCTACTTCACATGTCTATTATGTTCTCCATAATGTTTCCTCCATCCTAGCTTCTGCACTCAGACTTGTGTATCTTGATCCTGCATTTTACATGGCTGCTAGGTTTCTGTGATCGATTCATTATGTTCTTTATTGCCTAACATTTTTTTCTGTGTAATAAAGTGTTTGTGGTTTAAGGTGCTGGTTATACAGACACCATGATTTTGAACAAGGGTCAGTCATTCATGGAGGGAAGAAGAGCTTTCTATGTTTTATTAAGCACATTAAGCAGACACTATTTTATGAGGTAAAACTTGGTTAGGTTTTATTGTTTTTGTTCTAAGATGAGTCCATCTGCCTTATAGTTGGTGAAAATTTCTATAAGTGTAATGATTCTTTGCCCATTAATCTTATGCTTGAGTATTGTTTTGAGGTTTTTATGGATTTTTAGAGCCTTTTCAAGTGCATCTGAGTAAAGAGATTTGAGAGGCTGCCTCAAATCTGCTAGGCAGGTACCATTTTATTTTTTTTTTATTTTTATTTATTTATTTTTTAATTTAATTTTATTTTTTAAACTTTACATAATTGTATTAGTTTTGCCAAATATCAAAATGCATCCGCCACAGGTGTACATGTGTTCCCCATCCTGCACCCTCCTCCCTCCTCCCTCCAGCTATCTTTGAATCTTGCCTGCCTCATCTAATTCCACTTTCAATTCTTTTCTTTTAACGTCATCTTTCATTTACATGGTTTACTGAAATGTCAATTTATCTAGTGGATGCCATCTAAAATTTTCTCCTCAATAAATTTGCACTCTGAAATTTAAACACTAAATACCCATCCTTTTTGCTTCAGAATTTTCACAGGCCCATGTAACGGTTTTTCAGTTTCTCACATCCCATACTTTAAGTTCCATGAGGATAAGGATTGTGTTTTTCCACTGCTGTATCCCTGTCACACAGCACCACTCCTGGCACATAGTAACTGTTGAATAATAAGAATTTGTTGAATGCGTGAGTGTGAGATGTTGGAGCATTTGTGGTTTCAGCAGTAGTAGGGGCTATACTTTAGGTTATGTACACACTAAACGTTGGAGAAATTACTTTGATTTTGTAATATGTCAAAGGTGCCTGTGATAGACATCACAGAGTTCACTAATGTTCAGTTCCTGTTTCCTTTGTGACATATGCAATACTATACTTTTCAACATCCAACATACTTTTCAACATTCAACAATTTAGGCAGGGTCATACAACTAGTTCTGGGCAACTGACTGTAAGAACTGCCATGTCTCGCTTCTGGTGCAAAGATAGAAGAGCAAGTATAAAATTTCAGCAATATGGCCAGTGACAGTACAGATCATGGGTCCCCATATCCTTGGATCTCCAATTTATGTCCAATATACATTGAAGAGACAGCAATGGTGAGGAATAAAACACTGGTGTATCAAGCTAGTGAATATAAGAGAAATAATTATAATAGCCACCCAGAAAAGTAGTTAATCCCATTATGCTTAATTCTGTAGCATGCTGTTCAAAATAATAGATTTTTGTAAATAGAGTTTATAAAGTGAACTAGAATTCAGTTTATGATTAACAGGACATCATCTGAAAAAAATTCTTTACCCAACATTCTTACATGTTACATGTAATACCACCAGTAAAAAGAGAAAACTAAAGAACTCTTGGTATATGTGCTTTTTTAAACTTTGTTTGGAAGATTATGTCATTTTAACTGATTAGTAACTAATGAATACTCTTCCTGAAAAGAAGTATTGATTGATTATAGTTCTCAGAAAGTTCTCTGAAATTTAACAGCATGAAATCTAACATTATTCTGTATTACCAAATATTTTTAAAAAGTAATAATGATATAAGACAATATTTTTATAAGGCATATTTCCCTCAAAAAGTTTCAAGACCATTGTCATTTCTCCCACCAGGGATTTTACACCGTCAATTAGAAATAGTTGAAATTCATGGAAGCTTTGATTGACTTGATATCCTGTGTTAGAACTCCAGCTAGAACTCTAGGTTACCAATTTCCATTCAGATTTTTATCACTGTATTACAAAATTACCTCAAAATTGAAACTAATAGTTAGATCACAATGTAATGGTTATCCTTTTTTGCTAATCACTTGAGTAAAATAAATATACTGTATAATTTATATCTGATTTGGATTTTCACACACCCTCAGAGGCTGTTAATTTGGTAGGGTTTGGTTTGACCTTATGACCTTATCCAGGCTCATAAGTATTTCCTTCTGTTTTTCAGATACCATCATAAATTTCATTCTACCACTAGTGGAGGATATTATGTTGAAAATTGATAGTAGAATTTAGGCTAATACAATTGCTATTTCTTACAATATAACTGGCAAGGAAGCTCTAGGTATCTATCATATATTACATGACTTAAGATTATCAAAGGAAGGCATCTTTCATTCTGTTGGATTTGAATAACTGTAAAATCTTCAAAGGGCAGACAGATTTTGACTCTATTCTATTTGAGTTCATTCTTGTTCTTCCTTCCATAGAAAAATCACCCTTGGTCTCAAAGTCTAAATTTAATGATGAAAGAACCACAAGGGAGTAAGGCATTATCAAGAGAGAAAAATGCATTGGATAATATTTTCAAATATTAGGATAGGTGGCTATCTGCCCAGGAAAGATCTACAGAGGGAAGCTACAAAATATGATGATTCCTTCTAATGTAAATAAATTCTGTTTCCCATATACATGAAAGTATACTTAAGGAAAGGTTTTGAATTTTAACAGTTTATGAAAATGTCCATTGTAAGAACAAAACAGTCGTAGTTAGAGTTGGATTCAAATCACAACTCTACCATCTAGATTGTTTAAGTTACTTATTCTCTCTGAGCTTTAGATTCTTTGTCCATTACATGTTGATAGTGATAATACCTATGTCATAAAGCTGTGGTAGAAAAGTAGATGTTATAATAAAAGAGAAGAGCACACAGTGCCTGGTACGTAGTGCTAAATAAGTGGTAGCTATTATTATACAGGAGGAAATCACTCATATTTTATTCCAAAACTTTCAGTGACATTGAGATTCTGTATAATGAGGAAGGGCGGATTTAAAGAAAGTTCTCACCAGTCTTAAACAGGTGAAAGTTTTAAAGCATTTCCCAGAATAATTTCAAAATAAAACTATATATTAGACTTCATTTACATTGGAAAAGCAGTACAGTCCTTGTTCTATAGTTAACTAATATAGTAGGAATTGAATGATTAAAAAATGGTTCATTGGGAAAGGAATAATTTCATCCAAGTCACTTCAAAATCTCTATTAATCAATGAGAACCAATTAAGAGAATCTTTAAATTAGGGATCTGTTACTACAATTTCATCTCTTCCTACATGCCCTTTTAGAAAAGCCAAGCTCTTTCCTGGCTTTAAAAACTTTCAGAATGCTGTTTCTTTTAACTCAGCTCTTCATTTATATAGCATCTGGTATTATAGCTGATTGAGATATGCTTGAACAAAATTATTGGAATAGTGAATGCCTGGATTTTTTAAGGAACAAAATCCTATAAAAATAGGAGGTCAGTGTGGCTGAAACAGAGTGAAAGGGGGGACAAGGAGTAGGAAATGTAGTCAGAGAAATAAGTAATGGAGTTAGGGAAGCACTCTGACATGAAGGTTCTCATTAGGTCATTATAAGAATGCTGGTTTTCACTCTGCATCAATAGGGGAGTCATTGAAGGATTTGGGGTCGAAAAGTTGTATAATACATACTGCTGCTGCTGCTGCTGCATCGCTTCAGTCATGTCCGACTCTGTGCGACCCCATAGATGGCAGCCCACCAGGCTCCAGTCCCTGGGATTCTCCAGGCAAGAACACTGGAGTGGGTTGCCATTTCCTTCTCCAATGCATGAAAGTGAAAAGTGAAAGTGAAGTCGCTTAGTCGTGTCTGACTCTTCGCGACCCCATGGACTGCAGAGCACCAGGCTCCTCTGCCCATGGGATTTTCCAGGCAAGAACACTGGAGTGGGGTGCCATTTCCTTCTCCAGTGCATCAAAGTGAAAAGTGAAAGTGAAGTCGCTTAGTCGTGTCCGACTCTCCGCGACCCCACGGACTGCAGCCCACCAGGCTCCTCCGCCCATGGGATTTTCCAGGCAAGAGTACTGGAGTGGGGTGCCATTGCCTTCTCCATAATACATACTAGGTATTTTAAAAGTCTCAGTCTGATTTCTCTATAAAGAATGGACTACATGGGGATATGGGTGGAGGCAGGGGAGCTAGTTACTAGGATAGGGTAGTAAATCAAGCAAATAACGATGATGCTTAAACCAGTGTGGGGACAGTGGAGGTGTTGAGAAGTAGTGCTTCTCTGCACATTTTGAAAGTGGAGGCAATAAGATTTCCAGTAAGGTAGAATGTGGGATGGAAGATTTAAAAAAAGATTCGGCGATGACACCAACATTATTGGTCTGAGAAATTTAAAGGATGAAATCTAAAGGATGAAGTCATCATCGACTCATAATAAGACAGTAGTTGGAATAGGTTTTGGCTGAAGAAAGATAACAAATTCAGCTCTGGACATGTTCAGTTTGAGATGCTTCTTAGACATCCAAGAGGAAATGTCAGTTTGGCAGTTAGAGAAATGTTTATGAAATTCAGAAAAGATATTTAGGCTGAAGATTTGTTATGAATTTGGGTGTCACAAACATTTAGATGGCATTTAAATCATGGAAACTGATAAGGTCACAAAGGAATTAAGTATAGATAGAAAGGAAAAGAAGACCAAGAAATGACCCTTCTGGTACTTCATGTTGACAACCTGACTAAAAAGGAGCAATGAGTAAGATGGGAAGAAAACCAAGAAGGTGTAGAGTCCTGAAAGAAAAGTGCAGAATTTGTATCAGGTCACCGGGTAATGAATGACAGAGTCAAATGATGGTGATAGATCAAGTAACATAAGTACTCAAAAGTGAATATTGGTGGTTATTGATGATCTTGACAAAATAGTTGTTGTATATGGAGGGGGGAATGTTTTATTGAGTAAACTTAAGAGTAGTTAGAGGGAAAAAAATAGAGACAATGGATATAAGCAATCATTTGTGAGATTTTTCTATAAATGGAAACAGAGAACTGGAGCAGAAGCTGGTGAAAAAATGGGATAAAGAGAGGTATTTTTTGTAGTATGTGAGAACTGGTACATTTGTATACTCTTGGGAAAAGAAAGAACACTTGTTGATATAAAAAAAAAAAGGATGGAGGAATGGCTGAAGCCATATATTAAGGAATGAGAAGAAATAGGAGTTGTTTCACATGAAAAAGAACTGGTTTTAGGCAGGAGAAAGGAAAATTCATCTCTAAACATAGACTAGAGGAAAAGTACATGGGTACAGCAGACCTAATGGAGGGGGCCAGAGTTCGATGCCTGACTGGAGAACTAGAATTACACCTGCTGCAACTAAGACCCAGTGCAGCCAAAAAAACAAAAAAGTGGGAAAGGAATAAGATCAGTGGATCAGAGGTCCTGGTAGTATATTAGAGGGACAAAGCTGGAAAGGTAGTGGGTGGTTGTCAGAGAGGATCAAGTGTTAAACTGAGACCGTAGAAGATTTGCAGTTATTGGTCATGGGGATATCTACAACAGAACTGCTCATTAGAAATATGAGTCAGATACATAATTGTCAATTTTCTACCTGCATTTAAAGAAATATTTATTTAGTGCAAATATCCCAGTATTATTATTTAAGCATTAATATAAAAATATTGAGAGATTTTACATTTTTATACTAAATTTTTGAAATCCAGTGTGTGTTTTATACTTTGAAAACATCTCAATTCAAACTAGCCACTTTTTCAGTGCTGTACACATGTGTCTAGTGACCAACATATGCAACAGCACAGGTCACAGGTATGATCATAGAGGAGGGTGTTGTGGTAGGTTGGTGGGTAACATTGTTGGAGAAAAGGAAGTTAAAAGCTAAGGGTCTGGAAGAATTCTCTACGTGCATATTTAAGTTGCCCTGAGTAAGGCAGGAGAAGTGCTAGAGAGCATATCAAGGAATCACCATCTAAAATGAGTAAGAGACTGGATGACAGCAGCAAGAAGATGCTGTAGGCAACACAATAGTATAACATCAAATTCAAAGCTGGGCTAATAGAGCTAAACAACAGAATGATCTCTTAGGAACCAGAGATGTGGAACAAGGAGGACACCTATTCCACTTCCAACCCCAGCAGTAGGATATGTATAGAAGAGGAACCAGCCACTTCTTGAAAAGGCCGCTGCAGTTTCCTTGGAGGATGGAAAAAGTCAGAGAAACTGAGCATGTCAGACATTTTGGGCCTGACAGACCATGCCCTGCAGGAGGCCCAGTGGATGTTTTTCAGAAGGAAAGGAGGAGTTAAGAAAGATAAAATAAGAGATATGCAAAGATTTAGTGCAGATTCAATTTAGTTCAGTCACTCAGTCATGTTCAGCTCTTTGGGACCCCATGGACTGCAGCACACCAGACTTCCCTGTCCATCACTAATTCACAGAGCTTGCTCAAACTCCTGTCCATTGAGTCAGTGATGCCATCCAGCCATCTCAGCCTCTGTCATCCCCTTCTCTTCCTGCCTTCAATCTTTCCCAGGATCAGGGTCTTTTCTAATGAGCCAGTTCTTCACATCAGATGGCCAAAGTATTGGAGTTTCAGCTTCAGCATCAGTCCTTCCAATGAATATTCAGGACTGATTCCTTTAGGATTGATTGGTTTGGTGTCCTTGCAGTCCAAGGGATTCTCAAGAGTCTTCTCCAATACCACAGTTCAAAAGCATCAATTCTCTGGCGCTCAGCACTCTTTATGGTCCAACTCTCACTGATTAGGGGTGATGTTAGCCTAGGGTCTTCCAGCAACTGACATAAACACAGATAAGGGACTCAGTGAGACTGAGTGGATTCAAGGCAGGTGAGAATGTGGGTACCAAGGCAGGGGTATCTGGGGCTGTCTTTGGACCCCTACAAGTGAAAGTAAGAAAGTCATGTTGTGCAAAGCTCATAATGTATCCCTATCAGAGAGGTTTTCCCCTCAGACAGTAAAGAATCTGCATGCAATGCAGGAGACCTGAGTTTGATCCCTGACTCAAGAAAATCCCCTGGTGAAGGGAACAGCAACCTACTGCAGTATTCTTGCCTGGAGAATCCCATGGATGGAGGAGCCTGACAGGCTACAGTCCATGGGGTCATAAAGAGTCAGACGTGACTTAGTGACTAACACTTTCATCAGAGGAAAAGCAGATTTATTCCAAGTCTGTGTGTCTCTCTTTTTGACACCTATTGATGGAATTAAGGTTATCTAGGGAGGTCAAATATTATTCTGGTTGTGTAATAGATGGGGAAACAGTGGAAACAGTGTCAGACTTTATTTTTTTTGGCTCCAATATCACTGCAGATGGTGATTGCAGCCATGAAATTAAAAGACGCTTTACTCCTTGAAAGGAAAGTTATGACCAACCTAGATAGCATATTCAAAAGCAGAGACATTGCTTTGCCAACAAAGGTCCGTCTAGTCAAGGCTATGGTTTTTCCAGTGGTCATGTATGGACGTGAGAGTTGGACTGTGAAGAAAGCTGAGCACTGAAGAATTGATGCTTTTGAACTGTGGTGTTGGAGAAGACTCTTCAGAGTCCCTTGGACTGCAAGGAGATCCAACCAGTCCATTCTAAAGGAGATCAGTCTTGGGTGTTCATTGGAAAGACTGATGCTAAAGCTGAAACTCCAATACTTTGGCCACTTCATGCGAAGAGTTGACTCATTGGAAAAGTCCCTGATGCTGGGAGGGCTTGGGGGCAGGAGGAGAAGGGAACGACAGAGGATGAGATGGCTGGATGGCATCACCAACTCGATGGACATGAGTTTGAGTAAACTCTGGGAGTTGGTGATGGACAGGGAGGCCTGGTGTGCTGCGATTCATGGGGTCACAAAGAGTCAGACACGACTGAGCTACTGAACTGAACTGAACTGAAGCCCCAACTAGGCCTTGACTTGCAGTAATGAAGGGATAGAAGGCCTAGGATACTAGGGTAACATGATTTTATTCCCAGTATGTGTGTGTGTGTGTGTGTGTAGATATGTGACTTTAATGAATTTAAATGAGATCATTTATAAATAAAAAATAGACTGCATGCGTCCTAAGTCACTTCAGTTGTGTCTGACTCCTTGTGACCCTAGGGACTGTATCCTTCCAGGTTCCTCTGTCCATGGGATTCTTCAGGGAAGAATACTGGAGTGGGTTGACATGATACATAGATAAAGAAGTGAATTAAATGTGTCCCAATACTAAGGAATTGCAGCATGTAAATTTACATTTGTTCTGCAGTTTAATTTTATGCTGGCAGCAGACTTGCAGATTTTAAAAGGAGATAGTGGCCTTGTTCATTTTCTTTATATATCTGTGTTAATTAAAACAATAGCTTACTCAGGAATGCTAGAAATCATTATTTAGTGAAAGCTGCTGCTTCTTTGTGAGCATGTTTTGCAACTGGTCAGGTATCCCACGGATTGATTCTAGGTTTTCTTCATATTTGGCCTTAATCCATAGCACTGCACTGACTTCTGAAAGGGATACAAAACATCATGATTTCTTCCACTGCTCTCTGCTTTGAAGGGATTACTGCTTGGCAATATGCACAATGCTTGAAGACAACAGAGTACCAGTGATATGAGAATGGCCTGAGGACAAAATAATGATAATGATAGACATCCTCTTGATTTTCTGACCTCTTAATTATCTGTTTGATAGAAACTGGAGCCCGTGTCAAGTGGAATATCAGAGTACAGAAATTTTCTTTCTTAAGGAATGTCTTAGTTTCTTACCAAATTTGAAATATAGATTTCTCTGCAGAAGCAGAATTTTAAATTGATTAATATTCAGTTCCTGAACTTATGCAGAAAAATATTTATAAATATGATTACTCAAAATTTAGACATTTCTGAGTTCTAAAGCTCCCATGAACAAACTCAGAAGAGCAAAAGCAATCCAGGGGCTAATATTTGAAACTCATATGACAGAGTGCATTTTTGAACATCAGGAATCTTTTTCCTCTGTTTCTTTATCCTAAAATATGCTGTCCAAATTTCTGTGTTTATTATGCCTCCCTTTTAATATCACTATTATGAGTAATATTTATTTGATTATTCATTCAAGAGCTATTTATTAAACATCTATATCAGGTATTGTACTTTGCTAACTGCTTAAAGAAGAATCTAATATTATGCAATTACAGTTGTGATATTTATTGAGTGAGTATTCATTGACTTATTTAGAGAAGGAAATGGCAACCCATTCCAGTATTCTTGCCTGGGAAATCCCATGGACAGAAGAGCCTGGCAGGCTATAGACCATGGGGTTGCAAAAGAGTTGGATACAACTCACTGGCTAAACAATAACAATTCATTGAGTTTAATTTCTGGGCTAGATACTAGACTTAAGAACTGGAGCACATAGTGATGAGGCCAGACACATTCCTTAAGCTCATATGGCTTAGAGATAAGTGGATGAGACAGACACTGAGTGTGTCACCAATACATAGTTACTTACAACTGTGTGATAAGTCCTCATATAGAGTGATAGGAAAGCATATAACCAAGGAAACCAAATTAAGTCTGTGGAGTGAGGAAATGTTTCTCAGAGGATATAATGGTGAAATTGAGATCCAAGAGATTAATAGGTGTTAGGTGAAAAGAGGAGGATTTATATTCGATTTCTATTCCAAACAGATAGAACAGCTTGTTCAGGGGCCTTAAGAGGAGACAGAAAAATGGATACAGTCAACAGCTGAAAGAGCTTAATTTGCCTGGCATATAGAATGTAAAGGAAATGAAGTGGTGAGAAATGAAACTGAAGGGGTTTGCAAGAGCTAGATCATGGCAGAATGGGGCAGGGAGCTTTATATGTCATGTTAAGGGGCTGCAATTTCATTGTAAAGGCACTGGGAAATTATTTTAGGGCTTAAAGCAGGGGAGAGAGTTGATCAAAACTATGTTTTGGAAAAATCACTCTAGATGTCTCATGGAGAACTTATTTTAGGATGGATAGGACACTGTGGATCAGAGATCAGTTGGGGGGATTTCAATGGTGCAGGTGACAGACTAACAGTAGCTTGGACCTGAATGTTGGCAAAGGAGTAAAAAAAGTAATTCAGTTTTTAAAAAAAAATTAAATAGGGGCCTTCTTTCTTATCTTCCTAGCCACTGGAGATTGACTATGTTTAAATAAAAATGGAAACAATCCAGTTGGGAAGGAATACATAAAAATACAAAAAAAGAAAGGACACAATAAATTCTACTAAAATGGCAGGATGGCATTTGTCCAGAACATCATAAGATGATCACTTTTAGATAGCAGGAAAGATATGTACTTTATATTAACAAAAGAAAGGGAAAAATTGATGGGTACTCTTAAAGTTCAATTGTGCCTCCACCCCCCAAATTCATAAGTGATAGTCTTAAGATCCAGTAGCTTAGAATGTGACCCTATTTGCAGATAGGATCTTAATAGAGTTAATCAAGTTAAACTGAGGTTATTAGGGTGGGTCCTAGTCCAATATAATTGGTATCCTTATAAAAGGGGGGCACTTGGTCATGGTGCCACACAAAAAGGAAAGAGGATGTTCAGAGACATAGGGAAGAGACAGACCAAAGAAGTAGGAGGCAGACTTTGATGTCCTGGAGACACAGACTTTGGTGGCATCTATTTTTGGGAGCACATTCTACTACAAGGATACTGGTGCTGGCCAATGCCATTTTGAATTAGCACTAGGACCTGGCCCCACCTACCAGTTGATCAGCACAAATCTCCACCTATTAGCATGCAAGTTTCCATACGTCCCCCTGAGACCCCTGCATACCCCTGAACCCAGACCTGGCAACCAGAGGGCCCAGAACCTGACCCCATCCACCTGTGGGCTGGCGCTAGCCCTGGAACACACCCTCATGGCCCCTGCAGCCATTGGCATGGAGACTTGGCCACACCCACCAGCAGGGTGACACCAGCTCCAGGACACCCACCCAGGGTTCTATGGTCAGAAACCCTGGCATCCAGCCTCACTCACCAGTAGGCTAGCACTAGCCCTAGACATAGCCTCTACCATCTATGCATGGGGACTAGCTCTGGGTCACCTTGGACCGCTCATACAGCTGCCCTGAATCCAGCCCCAACCACTAATGGGCCAGCAGTAAATCTGGAATTAGCTCCTACTCACCAGCAGAGCCACATCAGCTCCTGAACCTGCAGCCAGCCACCCTGAGACCCAGCCTTATTCATCCGCAGGCTGGCATCAGACCCAGGGTGTCCTGGGCCATACAGATGATTCATCAGCAATGGGCAGCCTCCACATAAGCCCAGAGCTAATGTAATACTCAGCTACTCAAAGGTGAAAAGCTGAAACTAGTTTCTCTAATATCAGGACTAAGACAAGGATGTCCACTGTTGCCATTTCTATTTAACATAGTATTGGAAGTCATAGCCACAGAAATAAGACAAGAAAAAGAAATGAAAGGCACCCAAATCATAAGGGAAGAAGTAAAAATGTCATCATTTGCAGATGACATGATACTATATATAGAAAAACCTAAAGTCCTCACTAAAGAACTATTAGAACTCATCAATGAATCCGGTAAAGTTGCAGGATATAAAATTAATATACAGAAATCTTGAATTTCTATATACTAACAACAATCACAAAGAGAAGTTAAGAAAACAATCCTATTTATAATTTCATCAAAAAGAATGAAATGTCTGGGAAGAAATGTGAGGAGGTAGAAGACATGTACTCAGAAAACTATAAGATGCTAATTAAAGAAACTGAAGACAATACAAAAAAATGGAAAGATAGCTTGTGCACATGGATTGGAAGAATTTATATTGTTAAAATGACTGTACTATCCAAGGCAATCTATAGATTTAATGCAGTCCCTATCAAAATACCAATCATATTTTTCACAGATCTAGAAGAAATAATTCCACAATTTGTATGGAAATAGAGAAGACCCCAATAGCAAAAACAATTTTGAGAAAGAATAAAGCTAGGAGGTATTATGCTCCCTGATAGCAGGATATACTACAAAGCTACAGTAATCAAAACAGTATGGTATGGGCACAAAAACAGATCAGTTGAACAGAGTAGAGATCCCCCAAATTAACCCACACTTATGTAGCCGATTGATCTAAAACAAAAACAAGAATATACAATGTGGAAAAGACAGCCTCTTCAATAAATGGTGTTGGGAAAACTAGAAAACAAGCACATGAAAAGATGTTCAATATCACTAATTATTATAGAAATGCAAATAAAAACCACAGTGAGCTATCACCTCACATCTGTCATAATGGCTATCATCAAAATGTCTACAAATAGCAAATTTTGGCAAGGATGTGGAGAAAAGGGAATGTTTGTACACTGTTGTTGGGAATGTAAATTTGTGTAGCCACTATTAAAAATGGTATGGAGGATACTCCAAAAATTAAAAATAGAACCACTATGCAGTTCAGAAATTCCACTCCTGGGTATATATTCAAAGAAAATTAAAACACTAAATCAAAAAGATATATGCAACCCTTCATTCATGACAGAATTACTTATGATAGCTAAGATATAAAAAAGGTCCCTCTAGTCAAAGCTATGGTTTTTCCAGTAGTCATGTATATATGTGAGAGTTGGACTACAAAGAAAGCTGAGAACTGAAGAATTGATGCTTTTGAACTGTGGTGTTGGATAAGACTCTAGAGAGTCCCTTGTACTGCAAGAAGATCCAACGTGTCCATCCTAAGGAAATCAGTCCTGAATATTCATTGGAAGGACTGATGCTGAAGCTGAAACTCCAATACTTTGGCCACCTGATGTGAAGAACTGACTTATTTGAAAAGACCCTGATGCTGGGAAATATTGAAGGCGGGAGCAGAAGGGGAGGACAGAAAATGAGATGGTTGGATGACATCACTGACTCAATGGACAAGAGTTTGAGTAAACTCTGGGAGTTGGTGATGGACAGGGAGGCCTGGCATGCTGCAGTCCATGGGGTCACAAAGAGTTGGACACAACTGAGCGACTGAACTGAACTGAACTGAAGATATAAAAGCAACATAAGTGCTTATCAGTAGATGAGTGGATAAAGAAAACATGGAACCTATATTCATGAAATATGAATTAACTATTAAAAAAGAATGAAATCTTGACATTTGCAACAACATGGATGGACCTAGAGGCTATTGTGCTAAATGAAATGTCAGACGGAGAAAGACAAATGCTGTATGATTTCACTTCTATATGGAACCTAAAAATCAAAACAAATAAACATAATCAAATAGAAATAGATTCATACATACAAAGAACACACTGGTGGTTACCAGAGGTGAGATGGGTAAGAAGGGTGAGTGAAATAGGTGAAGGGGATTAAGTGGCACAAATTTCCACTCATACAATAATCAGGGAGATCTAATACACAGAAAAGGGTATATAGTCAATAATACAGTGATAACTTTAAATGGTGACAGATGGTAGTTATATCATGTTGATGAGATAAATTTCAAATCACTGTATTTTACACCTAAAACTAGTATTTTTGTACACAAGCATTTTATGTACATTAGGATAACATATCATTTTTCTTTGCATTAAAAATTATTTATTTTTTAATTAAAGGATAATTGCTTTACAGAATTGTCATTTTCTGTTAAACCTCAACATGAATCAGCCATATGTATATATGTAACCCCTCCCTTTTTAACCTCCCTCCCATCTCCCTCCCCATCCCACCCCTCTAGGTTGATACAGAGCCCCTATTTGAGTTTCCTGAGCCATACAGCAAATTCCCATTGGCTATTTATTTTACACATGGTAATGTAAGTTTCCGTGTAACTCTTTCTATACATCTCACCCTCTCCTCCCCTCTCCCCATGTCCGTAAGTCTATTCTCTATGTCTGTTTCTCCACTGCTGTTCTGTAAATAAATTTTTCAGTACTATTTTTCTAGATTCCATATATATGCATTAGAATATATCTTTCTCTTTCTGACTTACTTCCCTCAGTATAATAGGTTCTAGGTTCATCCACCTCATTAGAACTGACTCAAATGTGTTCCTTTTAATAGCTGAGTAATATTCCAGTGTGCATATGTATCATAACTTCTTTATCCATTCATCCTTCAAAGGACATCTAGGTTGCTTCCATATTCTAGCTATTGTAAATAGTGCTGCAATGAACAATGGGATACATGTATCTTTTTCAAATGTGGTTTCTTCAGGGTATATGCCTAGGGGTGGGATTGCTAGGTCATATGGTGATTTTATTCCTAGTTTTTTAAGGAATCTCCATACTGTCTTCCATCGTGGCTGTATACATGTCAATTATGCTTCAAATTTAAAGCAAATTAGTACAGGCTCTACTATAAAGCTACAGTCATCAAGACAGTATGGTACTGGCACAAAGACAGAAATATAGATCAATGGAACAAAATAGAAAGCCCAGAGATAAATCCATGCACCTATGGACACCTTATCTTTGACAAAGGAGGCAAGAATATACAATGGAGAAAAGACAATCTCTTTAACAAGTGGTGCTGGGAAAACTGGTCAACCACTTGTAAAAGAATGAAACTAGAACACTTTCTAACACCATACACAAAAATAAACTCAAAATGGATTAAAGATCTAGACATAAGACCAGAAACTATAAAACTTCTAGAGGAAAACATAGGCAAAACACTCTTCAACATAAATCACAGCAGGATCCTCTATGACCCACCTCCCAGAGTATTGGAAATAAAAGCAAAAATAAATAAATGGGACCTAATTAAACTTAAAAGCTTTTGCACAATGAAGAAAACTATAAGCAAGGTGAAAAGACAGCCTTCAGAATGGGAGAAAATAATAGCAAATGAAGCAACTGACAAAGAAAAAATCTCAAAAATATACAACTCCTGCAGCTCAATTCCAGAAAAATAAATGACCCAATCAAGTAATGGGCCAAAGAACTAAACAGACATTTCTCAGGAAGACATACAGATGGCTAACAAACATATGAAAAGATGCTCAACATCATTCATTATCAGAGAAATGCAAGTCAAAACCACAATGAGGTACCATTTCATGCCAGTGAGAATTGCCGCTATCCAAAAGTCTACAAGCAATAAATGCTGGGTTGGGTGTGGAGAAAAGGGAACCCTCTTACACTGCTGGTGGGAATGAAAACTAGTAAAGCCACTATGGAGAACAGTGTGGAGATTCCTTAAAAAACTGGAAATAGAACGGCCTTATGATCCAGCAATCCCACTGCTGGGCATACACACTGAGGAAACCAGAAGGGAAAGAGACACGTGTACCCCAATGTTCATCGCAGCACTGTTTATAATAGCCAGGACATGGAAGCAACCTAGATGTCCATCAGCAGATGAATGGATAAGAAAGCAGTGGTACATATACACAATGGAGTATTATTCAGCCATTAAAAAGAATACACTTGAATCAGTTCTAATGAGGTGGATGAAACTGGAGCCTATTATACAGAGTGAGGAAAGCCAAAAAGAAAAATAGCAATACAGTATACTAACGCATATATATGGAATTTAGAAAGATGGTAACGATAACCCTATATGTGAGACAGCAAAAGAGACACAGATGTATAGAACAGTCTTTTGGACTCTGTGGGAGAGTGTGAGGGTGGGATGTTTTGGGAGAATGGCATTGAAACATGTATATTATCATATGTGAAATGGATCGCCAGTCCAGGTTCGATGCATGAGACAGGGTGCTCTGGGCTGGTGCACTGGGATGACCCAGAGGGATGCGATGGGGTGGGAGGTGGATGGGCGGCTCAGGATGGGGAACACATGTAAACCTGTGGTGGATCCGTGTCAATGTATGGCAAAAGCAATACAATATTGTAAAGTAATTAGGCTCCAATTAAAATGAATAAATTTATATTAGAAAAATAAATAAAATAAAGCATAAAAAGAGAAAAAAATAAAGTGAATGAGTAAATAAATAAAATAAGGGGAAAGGAAAAAGAAATGTAAAAGAGAGCAAGAGCATATATTTGCTTTGCAATATAATTTTTAAGAGTTTTTTTTAAAAATTGTGTTTAACAGTTTTGGTAGTTAAGTCACAGTAATTAATGCATTCATGTTATTTTTTTTTCCTTTTTACTTTTGGAAAATTATATCAGGTGATCTCTATAATTATTTTAAATTAGCTCTGAATAAGGTCATTCTGGTACCTTCTCAAAATGACCTTTTTTTTGTTTTTTTTTTTAATAAAGTATTGAGAAACACTCATAATAGAAGAAAGCTATATTTGGTCTCACACATATGGATTCTCCTTTTCTCAGCAGTAATTGCTTCTGTGAACAAAATAAGCCTCATCTAATATTTGGGAATATACAATATGTTATGAATACTTTCACCTACCATGTGATTTGTAATCTAGCTTTACTTCTAGCATCTGTTACCCTATAGAAGTTTTAAATTTGCATACAGTCCAATCCCATAGAGGTTTTGCAGGTCATGTCCTGCTTAAGAACAACATCTTCAATTAGTTAACTCCCAAAGGGTACATTTTAAACAACATTGTGAAAATAAATATTTTCTAGTAGTTATGATTTTTTGAGTATATGAGATATTTAATCCACTTGGAATTATTTTATCTCCTTGATGTGATATAAGAATTTATTTTCTTTTCCACTAAATCAGTGATTCTCAACTGGGGCAGATTTTGCCCCTAAGGGACAGGTGGTAGTGTCTAAAGGCATTTTTGGTTGTGACAACTAGAAGAGGGCATGATAATAGAATCTAGTGGATGGGGGCCAAGAATGTTGCTAGACATCCCACAATACACAGCATAGCCTCACACAACAAAGAATTATCCAATGTGAAATGTCAACAGTGATGAGGGTGAGAAACCCTGTCCTAAAGAGATGCCATTGAAGAAAAATGACTGGATTTTGGACAAAGCACCTCAGTCCTTTGCTGTAGTGGATGACAGATTTCCATTTACATTAATTGGCTAAAACGAGAATTCAGCATTTTGACTGTTGGCCCTTTATGATCTACTGTGAATAGCTCCTATTTGTTTATTTTAGGAAATACATATTTTTCTATGAAATGTTGAAAACATGCATACACACACATACACATGGGATCATGTGGGGCTATGTAGGATGATAGCTTTTGAGTTCAGATGTATCCCTCTGAAACCATATCATGAGTCTCCTTTATCACATCACTACTGCATGTTCTATACTATCTTCCCCCATCCGCATGGATAATAAGTTGAACAATACATGTTCAGGTAATCTTTGCTTGTTTGTTCTTTTTTATTTTTATTCTAACTAACTGGTTTTACAATTTCATACTCTATGTCCAAAAGAAACACATTGGAAATAATTTAGATGCTCAAACCAAGATAAAATAAAAGCAATGTTCCAGGATAAATCTTTTCCTTACCTTTACTGATCAAATAAGGGAGATATAATAGACTCTAAAACATTTATCTTCTTCTGAGATGACCCTGTCTTTAATTTTGGTCTTGGATCAATGTTGTTTCCTGTTGTTGCTACTGACCTTTCTTAAGTACACAGTCTAACAAAATTGGAAAACTTAGGAAGAATCTGCTGTTAATATCATAGCACTCCCATGGCTATGACCAATAAGATATTTTAGTTCTTAATAGAGGAAATACATAAGATCAAAAATGAAGTATAAATTTAGGGCTTTTTATGTATTCTACAAAACCCCAACAATCCTTTAAAAACTCTCTTTAAACTGTTTGCTGTTAGCCATGTATCAGGAGTGACCTTAAAATATCATGTAAACTGTGGCCATTATTTTTCAATGTCAAACTGTAGCACTCTTTCTGATTCTGGCTTTCTCTTTTAAATGACAAAAAAAAAAAAAAGAATTTGTTTGAAGGATTGGTGAAGACATAAGGCCCCTGATACCAGTGTTGGGACAAATTTGGAGAAACTATTGCATTTCCGAGGTGGTACTGCTAATTCCGCAATGTTATTATACCAGGAGCCTGGTGTACCTGTGGACTTTGCCATTACCTTTGTCAAACTGGCATTGGCAGTGAAGGCTTGCATATAGTATTCTTTGACTTTAGGAGATGGGGAGGGTACATCTGGGACTCTCTAGGCTGCCTGACCTTAGCATTCTGATTGGTAACTAATCCACATAAGGTAAGGCTGGATATAAACTTGTTTTTGTAGTATACCCAATACAGTGGTATGCTGGTAAATGTTGAATGATGCTCTTTAATTAAAAAAAAAAAACAACAACCCTGATCTGTGGCATTTGTTAATTTCCATTGTGTAAATACAACAGACATGGCTGATATCCAATTAACAACTTGACTTAACAGAGTTGGAAAGAGATTATACACAACCAGTATGTGCTCATTCCAACATGTTATCTTTGTCTTCAGTCAAAACATTTATAAAGTTAGCTACTCACACATAGTATAGAGATCATATTTCTTAAGTCTGTCAATTTATAGAACCTTCTTCCTAGTCATTCAAATATACATTTGTTCTTAAGTTTGGGGGAGGCAGTTAGAATTGTGGCAAAAATAGTAACAAAGAGTTGGGATATTGATATTCTAATTATGAAAATAGGAAGCCAATCAGCTTGAAAAGCAGTGTTTGTTAAGGAAAAAGTCTATTCCCTTCTAGTCCTGTAGAATTGTAGGAGAAAAGGAGAAGATAGAATTTGAACAAAGAGATGATTCATCGGGTCTTTGCCTCACATCTTCAGTACCACATCTGGGGATAGAGTGTGTAATTCTGAAATACATAGATCATTTTAAAGGAACACCAAATTCAGATAAGCTTAGCCCCATGATTTTCTCTGACAATACATTGCATATTGGTAACACCCCAGTCTGGAGGGAGGCTGTGACAGAGAAAAGGTTGCAGTACAATATGGTCAGGAATTGCAGTCCCCACATGGTGCAGAAAGCATCTAAAACTTTGCAATTTCCTTATAGAGTATCAACAAAGTAAGGAAGGATACTTCCTAGAGAATTTGCAATAAAAGGCTACAGAGTAGGGGTGATGTGGCCCTGAAACTAAGTGCTTACAGGGCAGATCGACTTGTCAGAGTGCCATCTCTAACTCAAGGGTCTGAGTCACCTGTGCAAACAGAGGGGGAGACCAATTACTAATTTAGAAATGGTCACTGAGAACCAAAATGCCAGAATGTGAGGGCATGAGCCAAACATTTTAGAATTCGGGAATAGCATGATACTACATGTTCAGGGAAATGAAGAATATGCTTAAGGGTAAACCTAAGCTCTTGGACAATGGAGGGCATTATCCATGAGAATATGGGGCTTATCTCTTCTTTGCAGTCCCCAAGTCAGGGAAGTTTGCTTTCCCCATACATCTTAAATTCATCTTGGAGAAGAGCAGGGAGGGGGTGGAGGAATAAAATCAAAACTGGTCTGAGCCATTTGAGTAGATACTTGTAACTTAAAGAGATATTTCCATGTTATGTAGTAGGGAGGGGTGTGTGTGTGTGTAAGAGGGTGTTACTCCTTAGAAAGTCACAAGCTATAGAGAAGCTACAATTTTTTGTCTACTTGGGCAATTTTGTGATTTCCTGTACCTATAATAACCTCTTTGTCATGATTAGGGAAATGGGAAATGGCCATCCTGAATAGTTTTGGGCCAGAAGGAACACGTGAAGATGCTTACTTTCTGAAGGCCTACTTCTGCAATGAAAAGGCAATAGAGAAAAGTTGGACTTGGGTCATGGGTAGTCATGGATGAGGAGCCAAAGGCTTGCAGAACCAATGCCTTAGGAAATATAGGAGACTATCTCTAAAATCTGCTTTGCACTTTGCAAGGTGCTATGCAAAAAACCTCGTAATAAATGCTCTAAGGAAATAACTTTTGTTGCCAACAAAGGTCCGTCTAGTCAAAGCTATGGTTTTTCCATTAGTCATGTATAGATGTGAGAGTTGAACTATAAAGAAAGCTGAGCACCAAAGGATTGATGCTTTTGAACTGTGGTGTTGGAGAAGACTCTTGAGAGTCCCTTGGACTGCAAGGAGATCCAACCAGTCCATCCTAAAGGAAATCAGTACTGAATATTCATTGGAAGGACTGATGCTGAAACTGAAACTCCAATACTTTGGTCACCTGATGCAAAGAACTGACTCATTTGAAAAGACCCTGATGCTGGGAAAGATTTAAGGTTGGCGGAGAAGGGGCTGACAGAGGATGAGGTTGTTGGATGGCATCACTGACTCAATGGACATGAGTTTGAGCAAGCTCCGGGAGTTGGTGATATACAAGGAAGCCTAGCATGCTGCAGTCCATGGGGTCACAAAGAGTCAGACACAACTGAGTGACTAAACTGGAAGGCATAACCAAACCTATCATGTTCACATCACCAAGCCATTTGCTATAAGAACACAGGGTTCTGGTATAAAATTGCTGCCCCTAAATCAGCCTATTGAGTTATCTAGTCTTTTTAACTTTTTTTCTTATCACTCTCCCCTGTTTTATTCCACTTTCTGTCCCATCTAGTGGGTCAGTTCCCCTCACCCACTAAGCCCAGTGAGTGGTGACCACTACTTATGTGATACATATCATGTTGAGATCTACGAACACAAAGGCAATGTTATCACAACATTAAACAGAGAAAAGAGAGTTCTTTCTGAGAAAGAGTAATGTATTTGGCTAGAGTCCCAAAGAAGCTGAGATCAGAGGGACAGGGTAGGGGACAAAAAAGAGAGAGATAGCTAGACAGAGAGAAATTGTAGGTATAGCAAGAGAAAATAATGCCCAAGAAGTTTTAGTGGCTAGTCCCCAAAAGTGGCAAAATAAATGCCCATCTACCTTCTTTCATGCTGTTATACATGTACTTACATCAATGTTACCCCATCGGTTTTTTCCTGGATTTGAAAACTTTTTCCTAGGCCCTTGCCAGGCATATTAAATCACTTCTCCTTCTGTCCTCTGCTGCCTCTATCCCACTTTAATCCATAGGTCTGAATAGCCTCATTTACACATTTTTCTTTAGCTTGTGCAAAAATACCCTACTCCACCCCCAAATCTTGGCATCTCTCCAAAGGTCAGCTTATTAGTTCCCCATGGTTTTAGCTTTGCTGGATATACCACTGAGAATAAGGTGCACATGCTACTTCCTGGCTGCTTTTATCTGCCAAGGCCAGACTTTCTCATGGTCATTAAGAACATGATCTAATTTTCCTCAGTAATTCTGAGAAAGTCCAGAGTCAGATTATATACCAACATAACATTAAGAAAGAGCAATAAATATTGACTATCAATGTACTAAGAAGAAAACAATGGGCTAGTTCCCCTGCAGAAACAAAGAGAACAAACACAAAGCTTCCATTTTCATAGAACTGTCTGTTTAGTTGGACAAATAGATATGTAAACAGATAATTTTTATAAAAGCCATAATTACAATGATGGAGAAACTACAGAGCACTGGGGAGCAGGGGCACTAAAAATGTAGTGGGATTTGTTTGACCTAATGTGTTTCAGAAGTTCAGAGAAAACTTTTTGAGCAAAGAGATGCTTTAGCTGAGTTTTAAATGGTGAGTAGGTGGGTTTCCAGACTTCCCAGATGGCACACTGGTAAAGAATCCACCTGCCAGTGCAGGAGACAAAAGAGACATGGGTTCAATCCCTGGGTCAGAAGATCCCCTGGAGAAGGAAATGGCAACTCACTCCAGCATTCTTGCCTGGGAAATCCCATGGACAGAGGACCCTGACAGGCTGTGGTCCTTGGGATCACAAAGAGTCATTCAGGAGTGAATACACATGTACAAAGTCCACATGTTTTAGGCCAGGGTGTTTTGGAACACCAGCTCACTGAGTGCATGTACACAGCCAGTCACCCCCACCCCCTCCACCACCACCACCACCACCACAGCACCTGCCCACACATACTTTCTTTTCTTTACAGGCATGGAACATTTGTTGCATTAAATTTAATTCTTGCCTTGAAATGGCTATTTGGGCTCCTTTCTTGTAGTCAGTAGTAAGCCTCTCTGTCGTTTCCACCTGGGTAGATGAAGGCATTTTTTTTTTTAAAGAGGAAAAAAAAAAAAAAAACAAACAGAGTAAAAGAATTCATCTCTACCAATTTTCCCAAACTTTTTTTTAACATGGCATGCATAGATATTATTTGTACAATTTACCTAGAAAAAAATGGATAAGGCTGGCCTTTAGGATGGGGAGGGTCATTGCCAAGAGCATCAGTATCTAAGCTATGCCCTTTTTAGACCATCTGATATTCTGTGTCATTCTGGTTGAGAAGCTCTGCTTCAAGTACATACAAACATATTGATTGATTAATTCATTTATTTATCTGTTCATTTATTCAACAAATATTTAATGCTTACCATGTGTCAGATACTGTTATAAGCATGAAGGACACAACACTGAACAAGTTAGAGAAGGAATCAGCTCTCACTGATCTAAGATTCTAGCAACAGAGTGTGGAAAGGGGATTGGACAATTTGAGTACAATAATTTCACACATTTATAAAAGAGCATGGAATAGAGAATGATTGGAATTTGAACAGAGACTGAAAATTATTTTAGAAATGGATGCTGCTGCTGCTGCTAAGTCTCTTCAGTCGTGTCCGACTCTGTGCGACCCCATAGACGGCAGCCCACCAGGCTCTGCCATCCCTGGGATTCTCCAGGCAAGAACACTGGAGTGGATTGCCATTTCCTTCTCCAATGCATGAAAATGAAAAGTGAAAGTGAAGTTGCTCAGTCGTGTCCGACTCTTAGTGATCCCATGGACTGCAGCCTACCAGGCTCCTCCGTCCATGGGATTTTCCAGGCAAGAGTACTGGAGTGGGGTGCCATTGCCTTCTCCTAGAAGTGGATGGGTCCTCTCCAATTAAGAATATTTGAGCTGACATCTGAAAGGTATGAAGAAGCTGGTGCTACAAACACCTGGAGGAGAAATGTGTTTTGAGGAAGAAGAAACAGTGAACAGTATGACTTAGGAACAAGACAAAGAGGTATGTTCTCACTACTGGTAGTTCTATTCAGGGCATTCAGGCAAGAAAAAGTGATAAAAGGCATCCAGATTGGAAAGTCTGAGCTGTTTTAACCTGCAAAACTTCTAACACCAAATTTATGATATTTTCTTCCATACCAACCCATTGTCTAATTCTCCAGACCCAAATTGGGTGTTCTATAGCTCAATTTAATTCTGATACAGATTAGCCAGAGTTAGCATGGATATGTTAAGAGTTCACTCCCATAAGACTACTCCCACTTCAGACTCCCTTCTTAAGTCCTAGGTTACTTCCTGTGATTCTGACTGACCAGATATAAATCAGGGGTTCCCATGACCCCCTCCCTGGATTTGCTAATTTATTAGAACAACTTATAGAACTTACATGGTGCCTTAGACAGTATAGAATCCACCTGCAATGTGGGAGACCAGGGTTCAATCCCTGGGTTGGGAAGATCCCCTGGAGGAGGGCATGGCAACCCACTCCAGTATTCTTGCCTGGAGAATCCTCATGGACAAAGGAGCCTGATGGGCTAGAGTCCATGGGATTGCAAAGAGTCAGACACTACTGAGCGACTAAGCACATAGCACAGAACTTAAGGGCTTCCCAGGTGGCCCTAATGGTAAAGAACTCGCCTTCCAACGCAGGAGATGTAAAAGATGCAGGTTCGATCCCTGGGTCAGGAAGACCCCTGGAGGGGGGAATGACAACCCAATCCAGTATTAATGCCTGGAGAATTCCGTGGACAGAGGAGCCTGGTGGGCTGCAGTCCACAGGGGTCAAAAAGAGTCGGACATGACTGAGCATGCATGTGTGTGTACAGAACTTAGGAAAATGCTTTACTTACTATTACTGTTCATTATGAAAGATACAACTCAAATAGTCAAATGGAAAAGATGCATCAGGCAAATTGTGGGAAAAGGGACACGCTCTGGGTGTGCCACTGTCTCAGCATCTTGTAGTGTTTAACAACTCAGAAGCTCCAGAACCCCATCATTTAGGGGTTGTTAAAAGTTTCATTATATTTATAATTGAATCATTGGCCTTTGGTGATTGACTCAATCTCCAGCCCCTCTATACTCCTTGGAGATCAGGGAGTAGGACTGAAATTCCAACCCTCTATTCACTACTTGATTTTTCCGGTAACCAGACCCCACCTGAAGCTATTTAAGATCCCTCAGCAACTAGTCATCTTATTAGCATATAAAAGACTCCTTGTCACTCCAGAGATTCTAAAAGTTTTAAGAGCACTATGCCAGGAACTGGGACAAAGTCTAAATATGTTTTTATTATATCACAAAAAGGATAAAGTAAAACTATTAGAGTATGTATATGACATGATTTTGCATGTAGAAAATACTTAGAATCAACAAAAAGCTGTTAGAACTAGTAAACAAGTCCATTAACACTTCAGGATACAAATCAATATACAGAGAGCAATGGTATTTTTATATACTAGCAATGAACAATTCAAAAGTAAAACTAATGTTAGTCCAATTTACAAAAGTATCAAAATTAATAAAATGCTTAGGAATAAGTTAAACAAAAGAAGCCCCAAACTTGTACTCTAAAAAATCACAGAATATTGTTGAAAGAAATTAAAGAATACCTGAACAAATAGTCATCTCATGTTCATGGATCAGAAGGCAGTACTGTTAATATGGAAATCCTCCACATATTGATCTACAGAATCAATGCAATCCCAATCAATAATCCAGCTGCCTTTTTTTGCAGATACTGACAAGTCTAGAATAGCCAAAGTCATCCTGAAAAAGAACAGAGTTGAATTACTCACACTTTCCTATTTGAAAATTTAGTACAAAGCTACAGTTTCCAAGACAGTATGGTACTAGCATGAGATTAAAAAATATCAGTTAATGAAATAGAATTTAGAGTCAAGAAAAAAACTGCCTCATCTGTGATCAATTGAATTTAGATAATTATGTCAAGGTCATTCAAAGGACAGTGGTAAAGAATCCTCCTCCCAGTACAGGAGACATAAGAGAAGAAGGTTTGATCCCTGGTTGGGGAGATACCCTGGAGTAGGAAATGGCGACATGCTTCAGTTTTCCTGCCTAGTGAACTACCGTCCATGGGGTTGGAAAGAGTTAGATGCAGCTGAGCATACACACACACACAGCACACAGGCATAACTTGATCAGATCAGTCGTTCAGTCGTGTCCAACTCTTTGTGACCCCATGAATCGCAGCACGCCAGGCCTCCCTGTCCATCACCAACTCCCGGAGTTCACTCAGACTCACGTCCATCGAGTCAGTGATGCCATCCAGCCATCTCATCCTCTGTCGTCCCCTTCTCCTCCTGCCCCCAATCCCTCCCAGCATCAGAGTCCTTTCCAGTGAGTCAACTCTTCACATGAGGTGGCCAAAGTACTGGAGTTTCAGCTTTAGCATCATTCCTTCCAAAGAAATCCCAGGGCTGATCTCCTTCAGAATGGACTGGTTGGATCTCCTTGCAGTCCAAGGGACTCTCAAGAGTCTTCTCCAACACCACAGTTCAAATGCCTCAATTCTTCGGCACTCAGCCTTCTTCACAGTCCAACTCTCACATCCATACATAACTTGATAGCTGCATGCAAATAAATGGTTTGACCCCCCAGAATGTATTGGGTACACTCTGTATCAGAATGGCAGTATTATCTAGAACAGAATAATCTGGCCAAATATGCATCTCCTCACAAACTCAGTGCTTTATCTTATATGGAAACTAGAAAAGAAAATGCTAAAAAGCACTGCAGACTCAAGATTGCATAAATTAATATGAACTCTGCAATAAACTGCTTTTATATGCAGTAAGTTTCCCATTTTGAGAAGGAAAGGGCAACCCACTCCAGTATTCTTGCTTGGGAAATCCCATGGACAGAGGAGCCTGCTGGGCTACAGTCCATGTGGTTGCAAAGAGTTGGACACGACTTAGTGACTAAACAAACAACAACAAAGAGTCAGAGTAGAGGGGCTTCTTAGGTGGCTCAGATGGTAAAGAATCTGCCTGCAATGCAGGAGAGGCAAGATATGTGGGTTCAACCGCTGGGTTGGGAATATCCCCTGGAGGAGGGCATGACAACCCAGTCCAGTATTCTTGCCTGGAGAATTCCATGGACAGAGGAGCCTGCTACAATCTGTGGGGCCCCGAAAGAGTCAGACATTACTTTGTGACTACAAACAACAAGTTTACCATTACTGGTGTTCTAGAAGTTTCTAGATGGCTTTTGATGGAGACTGCAAATAAAGAGATTTCTAAACTGGGTTATACAGATAGAAAATTAAGGGAAGTGCAGTAGAAATAAGCTGCACTTATTTCTAGAAAGCTAGAAATGTGTCTTGGTTCAAAGGCAAATAATTTAAAAGTGTTTTTGATGTGATTATTTTTTACTTTTATCAGTTTATGGGCCATCTTTTAATATCACCTCATGCTTATTTAACATGTTGACTACTGGGTTTCATCCTATATTTACTCTGTCAGAATTTCTGTAAGGAAGGCCAGAGATTTTTGTAACCTGTCCCTCAGGTGATGGTTAGGAGAACTAAAATTTGAAAAATACTGCTCTGTAATAAAGTGGACAGGGGGGTTCAGTCTTATGAGTCAGTTCTCCAAGTGTCAAAGTCTATTGTAAAGTGCAATTGTGAGAACCACAGGGGTTTTGTGATCAAGGTGTTAAAGCAATGTCTTTGTCTAGCACCTTCAGTAAATCATCTCCTGTAGTTTTTGATCTGCACTATACTTGTCCTTGACCATGCATTTCAGTTATGCATGCCCTTGTATCCTCCCACGTCAAGTAGCATTATGTATTATGTGTCATCCATTCAGGATTCTGTTTAGAATTTTTATTGATCTTGGAATTTTCTCAAGTTCATTTATAAGATTCTGTGTTCATACAATGGAAGAAATAATAATTACACTTTTGTCTAGTGAGCAGGTTCTACCATCATTATATGACTGGTTTCTTTGAGACTCTTCAGTGGTACTTGTAGGTCTTTCAATTATGTGAATCCTCAACTCCAGCCACAGAGGAGAGCATCCCACAAGTTGGACCAGTCATAGGACTTCTATCCCTGGTTATTGCTAAGCTACAAGTGTATATCCTAAACTGGGACAATTAGTGTATACAACTTTTTTTTTTCTTTCAGAAAAAAACTAAATATATAGTCTTTCTCAGCTGAAGATACTAAACTTTGGAAGTGTGAGTCTAAGGTTATCCATGATGTTCTTGATATTCAAGCTGGAATAGAGTGAGGAGTGCTTTTGTCCCTCACCTCAAGTGTATGGAAAAGAGTTTAAGAGGAGCACATGGATGTCTTAATTTTTGCCCCTTATAGTTTGGTCTAATTCTCTTTCATGCCAGAACAATCTAAAAGGCATGAAACAAGTTTGTTACTCATTGGTAAACCAAACTAAAGGCATTTTATATGGCTGCTGATACTTCTTGAGTTTGTTGTGAAAGTCTATGAGAGTTTCCTGTAGACCTAAAGGGTTATGTCCATATTATCTTTGGTTTTGAGCAAGAGGGGACACCTAGAGTAGTGACAGACCTTAGCGGAGGGAAACCGTAGATCTTACAAAATGCTAGGGGCTGAAGACAGTGTTAGAGAGGAGCCAGAAGAAAGATTAATTGGCACTTATTTTGGCTGCCATCCATCTGCTCTTCTGCATCCTCTCTCTTCCCTTTTACATCTACTCTTTGCTCTGGAAGGCTAATCTTGATGCTACCTTGCCCTTTGGCTTGCAGTTGGGTTTCCCCATGGGGATCCACATAAGAACATCTGAGGGAAGGAGGAGACCTTTTTCTTTGAGGTCCCTCAACATGCCATAACCCTTTACCAGAGGTCTCTGGTTTTCTTCTTCCGGATTCTGATGATCACTCCCTCCCCTAATCCACTCAGGCCTAGAGGTGTTAACTCCCACTGTCAATAACCCCAGCCAGTTTCACTTTCCCTTGTCATCTGCCTATGCTCCACCTCCAGTTTTTTAAATAGTCCCTTTTAAAGTAAACCTTCTTCAAGTGATCTGGATCTGAGGATGCCATCTGTATGTATCCTTTGGGACTCTTATGGGTACAGCCTTCATCAAGGACACTGCAGATGAAGCATGCCACTTTTCTGGACATGCTTCAGAATCCATGAATCACCCTACCAGAAAGGCAGACTCAGATTCCCAGGTCAGTCTTGGTCATACAGAGAGATTCCTACTCCATAGCCTATCCTCCTTCCCTTAGTTGTAATATAAACCTGAATTACCAGGTTGAGGGAAGAGGAATTGAGAGACAAGGTGTGAAAAGAATACATTCCTTTCACTGACTTCAGGGGGGAGGAAAGGGACTCTCACTTCCTAACAAATATGCAGTTTTAATTATTACATGGGGCTTAATATTTTAATTTGTTCTCAGAGGACCTGTATTACATAAAAATGACTTTAAAGATCTATGAGTTCTACAGCATCTTTATTTTTTTCAGAGCTATAGAAAGAAATAGCCAAACTAAATAAATATGAGTTCAATGAAACTAAAAATAACAGTAATAAATGTGCTTTATGTTTATACTGTGTTTGTTCAACATGACAGCTACATAGGTTACATAAAGCTGTATCTGCTTCTCAAATGAAAGAAGAATTTCAAATCCTCTTTGCACAATGATATCATGCTTTTCTTTTACGAAGAATTAATACTGCTGAACCACTTCACTGCTTACTAGATGAAGACACTTGTTAGACTGTCAAACAGTTATTACTTCTAAGCCTGGGCTACTACATTATGAGGAGTATAAACAGGGCTTTATACCATGGTAATTCATGCCCATTGTAGGAGCTGATTGAGCTACAAAGACAATTGCTCTAATTGTGTGCCTTGGTCCTAAGTAGTTGGGTTGAGTATAACCTTACCTGTGCTTCCCCTAAATTGCAGCACTGGGGTGTAGGATATAGAACATCCTAGAGAAGAGCCAACATTAAGATCAAGAAGATGATACCTCATACTACATGGCAGGTGTATGGTAAGAATTATATAAGAGAAAATACTGTGAAAATGGTGGTTTGGAGAGTTCAATTTAGGGAATTATAAGGTGTTAAGTCTGGTTAGGTCATCTAGAAAGTGGTTTTATGAATAGTCAGACGCACTGCTCCTTATGTGAAATGTTTACCTAATGTGGCAAAGAGGGACACAGCTGGTAAAAGGAGCTATTGATAGATGAACAGTAAGAGATTGCAGATTAATTCATGATATTCTTCATCCACAATATATGGCTTGATAAACTCTTTCTCATGCTGTATGAGTTAGGATAACCATTGATTTGTTTGTTTTATCATTTATATTTTTTAGTCTGACATATTCCTTGGAGTCCTTAAGGCAGCTGGCTTCACAATTTTCCATATGGCAGAGTCTTTGCAAGCTGCAGATCTTTTGGGACTAAGAAGAAGCAGATGCTTCATTATAACACAGGTATGCACTGCTGAGATCCTTGCTTAGTGATTATAACTAATATAACTGGTTGGTCAGTGGTCACTGAAGTAAAGTAAAATAAGGTTGTGCACATGTGTGGGTGCTTCAGACAGTTTTAATGTTATTTTTCTTCCCTGACATTTGAACATATTTACTGCCTGGGTCTTCTATGGTTTTTTAATTATTTTCTTTTGGCTGTATTTCAAGCTCTGGCAACTATTGATTGAACTTCTGTTTCTGTCGCTTCTGCTCATTCCTAGTTGATTTCATGTAGAATGTGAGTTTGAGTTAATTGATATTTTAATTGTCCATTTTGTAAGCATGGAACTCCTGCATATGGTATGACCTTCAGACAACTAGATCTGTTTTCAAGGTAATCACTCAGGCACACTGGTAATCGATCAATCGACAAATGCACTCAGGCAAAATTAACCTGGCTACTGTGACTATATGGGGACTACTTGCAATGGGTGAGGAAGACTCTCACCATCTTCCTGTCTCACATGCCAATACGTCAGAAGGAGCCTGTTGGTAAACATTACAAATGACTGCCCATGAGCCCTACTGGGCTATGCCCTGTGGAGTGGAATAGGCTGGCTTCTGGACACCCAAGTCCAACTAGTGGGAGTGACAGTTTTTCTGTTTCAGTTTCAGTTAAGCCACTCAATTGTGTCTGATTCCTTGCGAATCCATGGACTGCAGCACGCCAGGCCTCCCTGTCCACACCAACTCCTAGAGTTTACTCAAACTCATGTCCATTGTGTTGGTGATGCCATCCAACTATCTCATCCTCTGTCAGCCCCTTCTCCTCCCGCCTTTAATCTTTCCCAGCATCAGGGTTTTTTCCAATGAGTCCGCTTTTTGCATCAGGTGGCAAAGTATTAGAGATTCAGCTTCATCAGCAGTCCTTCCAATGAATACTCAGGACTGATTTCCTTTAGGATGGACTGGTTGGATCTCCTTGCAGTCCAAGGGTCTCTCAAGAGTCTTCTCCAATACCACAGTTCAAAAGCATCAGTTCTTTGGCACTCAGCTTTCTTTATAGTCCAACTCTCACATACATATATGACTACTGGAAAAACCATAGCTTTGACTAGATGGACTTTTTTGGCAAAGTAATGTCTCTGCTTTTTAATATGCTGTCTAGTTTGGTTTTTGTTTAGAAAGACCTAATGATTCCACCCCTAATGGCACTCAACACAACATGGGGTGGTATATCTGTACTATGTCTGCTGACTCCTGGCTAGGCCATGAGAATGTTTCTTTTAAAGCCTTCCTTTCCCCTCGTTTGGTGAAAACCAGGTGTGGCCTTACCTTCCTTATAACTGGACAGGGCACTGCTGCTGTTGACCACCTCTCCATTGACCCAGTAAGTGCTTGGTTCAAAAATTGGCCCACACATCCTGGCAAATAAATGATTTATCTGAGCACACTAGATCTCTTACCCTCAATATTTTTTGGCTGCTACTGTCTGTATTATATTTGTTGCATCTGATTGCAGTGCCCCCTACATACCTGACCCCAGGGATATTGTGAAAGAGGGGTGGACCAAGATTGTAAGGGTCATGCAGGGTATATAGAGGTGGGGTGTGTCGTCAGGCCACTCAACATAGCTGTCCTCGGGTTCTCAGTACATTCCCTGCCAAACCAGTGCCTGCTTCACCTATATCTTACACACATGACTGCCCTTCCTACAGGTCTTCTCTGAAGCCCGAGCTGATGATTGTTCTTATGAAAAGGGAGCTGAGGAGTGTGCCTCTACTAGTCAAAATAAAAAGCACTCATGCAAATCATATGTTCTTTTGTAAATATGTACTTTTAATTTTAAAAATTAATATTTTAATTAACAATACTTTGACTTGCTCATTCCAGTGGTATTTATTGTATAGCTGAATTATTAGCTATTATACCCACTGATAATAAGAAAAGGGGCTAAAAAGCTGCCACTCATCTTTATTAAATATCAAGTATATACACATATAAAAAATATATATATATCAAATATGTGAAAATATACATAGGCATCTTTTTCATCAAGTATATTTTAATCAGTTTCATTGAGATATAATTTCCATAAAAAGAATCCACCAATTTTAACTATACAATTCACTGAGTTTGAACAAATGTATAGTCTCTTTTTACCATAACCATAACAGAGATATATTTGCATTGTCTCCTGAAGTTCCCTCTAAACTTTTTGCAGCCATTCTCCTCTTCCCAATTTCAGGCCCTGGAAACTATAGATCTGCCTTCTGCAACTATAATTTTGTCTTTTCTACTATTTTATATAAATGCAGTCATACAGTGGTTAGAGTTTTGTGTTTGGCTTCTTTCACTTATGTTGCTTTTGAGATTCAGCCATATGGCTACATATATGAGTAGTTTATTCCTTTCCATTTCTGAATTGCATTCCATTGTATAGAACACACAATTGTTTTATCTATTCATTAGTTGGTGAATATTTGGGCTTTTCCTAGTCTCTGGCTTGCATGTTCATTTTTTTAAATTTAAATTTATTTATTTTAATTGGAGGTTAATTACCTTATTTTTTTTTAAGTTCTACTCTTTTTTTAAAAATTTTATTTTAATTTTTAACTTTACAATATTGTATTGGTTTTGCCATACATCAACATGAATCCGCCACGGGTGTACACGTGCTCCCCATCTTGAACCTCCCTCCCACCTCCCTCCCCATACCATCCCTCTGGGTCATCCCAGTGCACCAGCCCCAAGCATCCTGTATCCTGCATCGAACCTGGACTGGCGATTCGATTTTTTGACAGTTTATATAAAAAGTTTTTATTTTGGATGAAATCCAGCATGCCATTTTTAAATGTTTCTTACTTCATATAGAAATGTTACCCATCCAAGGTCACAAATATTTTTCTCCCATATTTTCCCTACAAGTTTTATAGTTTTTTTTTAATTTAATTTAATTTTTTAATTTTACAATATTGTATTGGTTTTGCCATATATCAACATGAATCTGCCACAGGTATACACGTGTTCCCCATCCTGAACCCTCCTCCCTCCTCCCTCCCCATACCATCCCTCTGGGTCATCCCAGTGCACCAGCCCCAAGCATCCAGTATCGTGCATCTAAGCTGGACTGGCGACTCGTTTCATATATACATGTTTCAATGCCATGCTCCCAAATCATCCCACCCTCTCCCTCTCCCACAAAGTCCAAAAGACTGTTCTATACATCAGTGTCTCTTTTGCTGCCTTGTATACAGGGTTATTGATACCATCTTTCTAAATTCCATATATATGCGTTAGTATACTGTATTAGTGTTTTTCTTTCTGGCTTACTTCACTCTGTATAATAGGCTCCAGTTTCATCCACCTCATTAGAACTGATTCAAATGTATTCTTTTTAATGGCTGAGTAATACTCCATTGTGTATGTGTATAGTTTTAATTCTTGTATTTATGTCAGTGACATAATTCAATTTGATTTTTCTGTATGGCTTGGGATATATATATACATTTTATATATATATATATACACACACACACACACACACATATATATATACACATATGTGTATCTATCTGTATATACATTTATATGTATAAATATTTGTATATAGATACATAATTTTGGCTGCTTAAAAAAATCCCTTTCTAAATTAATTATCTAAGGACTTATTGAAAATAAACTGACCATATATGTGTGGCTCTGTGTCTGAGACCTCCCTTCTGTTCCATGGGTTTACACGTCTACTTCACTGCCAGTACTGCATTATTTGGATTACTATAGTTTTTAAAGTAGGTTGTGAAATCAGACAATGTATATTCTCCAAACTTATTTATTTGCAGATCATTTTAGTTATTCTAGATCTTTTTCATTTCAATGCTAATTTTATAATTAGCTTGTCATGTTCTACAAAAATGCCAACTGGGATCTGTTTGGTCTGTGTGCATGTATTGGTCAATTTGGAGACAAGCCGCCTTTGGAGACAAAATCTGAATGATGCAATGGAAACAGTGAATCCCTGGTAGTTGCAGAGAAGTGTGAAAGTAAGGTAGACTTAGAGACAGACAGAGTTGTATGTGGAGTAACATCTGGATAATGAAGGATTCCCTGGGAAAAATGTACTATTTATAAAGCCCTGAACAGTGATGTAGGGTGTGGCTAGTTCGTTTCTGATGGTTGTTTTTTTCTGAGGTGAATATTCAGTGCTGATAACAGTTTCCTTCTCTTAGGCAATCAGGAATGGCAAGACAGGTCGATTCATTTCACGATGATATTACAAATGTGGGTTGGAGTATAAGTCATATCTATAGTGCACATAGTTTTAGAGGCCTCATTTATAATAAATTCTGCTTGTCTTCAAAACTAAGAAGCTTAATACCACGTAAGAGTTAAGGAAATGATATCCCAAACATTGGTTCACAATCATTGTGGAATAGACAGTAACTGAAGAAAAGCATTGGGTTTCTTAGTCTGTTGCTTTATCTTGCCATGGATCATATGATACTGTACACTTCCTAGGGTTTGCAGCTACTAGAGTCATAGACTGCATGTTCTTAAACAGAGGTACATAGAGGTGGAGGAAATCATGTAGAATCACCATAGAACCCAGCTGAAGCTTTGTCCAACTGAGGAGCAGAAGTGGAACTGAAGGGATGATGTTTATCTATTACACACATTCTTCTAAGTAAAAGAAAGACCAGCCCAATGGCCAGGTTCTCATCATTGGTTGTATCCTGATGAGCCATACCTGAACCAATCAGGAGTGGGGCTCAGACAGTTTTGGGTAGATATTATGTTTTCATAACAGAACTCTCATTTTATGAGGGACACAGGTTCTGAAATATAGCATAAATTAAAACAAACTACCACCAGCACATTTGGTACTTCCTGAGCTTTTGAGCCCTGTAAAGGTGTTTCAGAGTGAATGATTCCTCAACAAGGAATCCAAATCTTTCCCAGTGGAGGTTCCATGTTTTGAACTTGCCCTTGGAGATTCAGAGCAGCTTTTCTCAAAGAATGTAACCTTGATCACCATGTACAAACTTGTAGGAAGGGTCTCTGCAGGAAGGGGACTAGGTTGGTTCTATGATGGGCTGAATCACAAGAGCCGGTGCCACAGAAATTTGCCCATGGGAGACTGGCAGACAAGGAGGAAATTTGAGGTATATTGTTGCTTTTGACTCTCAAAGGCATGGTAGGTCTTAAATTTTCACTGAAAGGGCCTAATTTCCCATATCCAGGAAGTCAAAAGCTTCAAATTAAGACTGTACCAAAAACAAAACTTCTAGCATTACTGTGATTTATAACCAACAGAAAGTGTGCAATTCATTGGCATAATCACATTCAAATTAGGGTTTGATTTCAATCAATCACATTGGACTGTAAGGAGAAACTGCTCCTTGGTAAGAGCTGGTCATCATTAGGGATAGATAAATGATTAGAGGCCCACATGCTGCACCTCCATGATGTGATTTGGGCTTAATTGGCATTCTCTGTAGAGCAGCTGGGGCTGAACAGTCATCTAACTTGAACTCTCTTTTCATCCTTGGAATTTTTAAGAAAGAAATATTTGGAGATACTGTACAACCTAATGTGAAGATTCCAGGCTGTTTCTGGCCATTGTCAATTCTAAATGTCTACCAGTGGTGCCCTTTTGTGCAACAAATCCATCTTGTTCAAAATCCCAAAGTGCAAAACTAATACTGTTGGGTTGTAGACGTTTTAAAAGTGTTTCCTAAGCCTGTGTATTCATCTGTTCATGCTGCTATCACAAAATACCACATACTTGGTAACTTATAAAAACAGAAATTTCCTTTTCACAGTTCTATAGGTTGGAAAGTTCAGGTTCAAGACTCCAGCATGGTTTTGATGAGAACCCTCTTCCTAGTTCAAAACCGGTGTCTGTATATGTTAGAAGCAGGCTAGGGAGTTCTGGAGGTTCTCTTTTAAAAAAGCACTAATCCCATTTGTGAAAGCTCCATCCTCATGACATAAGTTCCTCTTAAATGCCCTATACAGAGTGCCATCACATTTGGCATTAGGGTTTCAGCATATGAATTAGGAACAGGGCACATTCAAACCATAGCACCTCAGTAAACTATGAAATCTTACAAATATTTACCTGTGAGTTTCAATACTCTCAAAATACTGTACTTTACCAATAAATTGCTGACGTTCAGTGGTTCAGTCATGTCCGACTCTGTGACCCCATGGACTGCAGCATGCCAGGCTTCCCTGTCATTCACCATCTCCTGGAGCTTGCTCAAAGTCGTGTCCATTGAGTCAGTGATACCATCCAATCATCCCACGGGCTGTCATCCCCTTCTCCTCCTGCCCACAATCTTTCCCAGCATCACAGTCTTTTTTCTAATGAGCTGGTTCTTTGGATCAGGTGGCCAAAGTATTGGAGCTTCAGCATCAGTCCTTCCAATGGATATTCAAGGTTGATTTCCTTTAGGATTGACTGCTTTGATCTCCTTGCTGTCCAAGGGACTGTCAGGAGTCTTCTCCAGCACTACAATTCGAAAGCATCATTTCTTCAGCCCTCAGCCTTTTTATTGTTCAAGTCTCACATCCGTACATGACTACTGGAAAAACCATAGCTTTGACTATATGGACCTTTGTCGGCAAAGTGATGTCTCTGCTTTTTAATATGTTGTCTAGATTTGCCACAGTTTTTCTTCCAAGGAGAAAGTGTCTTTTAATTTCATGGCTACAGTCACCATCTGCAGTGATTTTGGAGCCCAAGAAAATAAAGTCTCTCACTGTTTCCATGTTTTCCCCATCTATTTGCCATGAATTGATGGGACCAGATGCCATAATCTTCGTTTTTTTAATGTTGAATTTTAAGACAACTTTTTCACTCTTCTCTTTCACCTTCATCAAGAGGCTCTTTAGTTCCTCTTTGATTTCTGCCATTAAGGTGGTGTCATCTGCATATCTGAGGTTATTGATATTTCAAAGTTCATGTTTTTAATGATTAAAAGTAATATATTCTTAAAAGCTTCCTGAGGCTAACAATACTATTTGGAAAAACAAAAATTCAAAAATGCTTCTGCTAGGAAGAGTTTAATTCTCCTCGGTACCTGTCTTCCCCTTAGGGAGTCACCTTGAATAAGTGTATCTGAATCCAGAGGTCACTATGCCTCCTAAGGCAAATATATAACAGTTTCTGTTTTTAAGTTCTGGTAACTGCTTACAACTGGTAACTCCCCTTACTACTGTATCCTCTCTCGAGGTTCCCCTATACCCACAAATTAGTGAAGTGTCCCTATGGGGTGAGATTAATTATCTCATTTTGAGTATACTCTCTTTTCTCTCTTGGGACCCTATCTAATACAACTTCCTACTACTCTTTACCTTTCCATCTTCCTGTGACATAGGCTATACACTTACTTTCAAGGAAACTGTAATCTTTTACTTTTCTTCTCATATTTATTTCAGAGCTATTTTTGATGTTTTTCTTTAAGGTAGATGCCAAAGCAGTGTAGCCAATGTATCGCCAATGACTTTATGGACCATGGGGATGCCTTGAGCAATGTCCAACATGAGAAGCTGATGCTAAAAAAATAGCTCCCTCAATACATGAGTTACCATATTTTAAAAACAATTTCATAAATGTCTGTGGATTGTTGGGACTCTGTCCATGGGATTCTCCAGGCAAGAATACTGGAGTAGATTGTCATGGCCTCCTCCAGGGGATTTTCCCGACCCAGGGGTCAAACCTGGGTCTCCTGCATTGCGTTCTGTGTTCAAATAACTGAAGAAGGTGGGTCTGTAGTTATATACAGGGCTATGCAGTGAAAACAGAGGGTATGTTAGACTTTGTTAGGGCCTCTTTGTTGCTGACTTGGCTCCGTATCCTGCTCTCAAGTTAACTCATTCTTTGGCTTCCATTTCAACAGCAGGAGGTCTCTAATTATGAGCTTTTCACCTTGTTCTCCTTTTGATCATTCATTTCCCCTCATTACATTCATTCACATGAGACCTCTTCCACATGATAATTCATTGTCTCTATAGAAAGTTTCTGCTTTGAGAATTGATGAAGTTGCCCTGGATTCAAAGTTTAAGAGAGCAACTTTGAGTTAGTGCATTAAAAATGTGTGTGATTTTAATTTTTTTTTTTACCTATACCACACAGCATCAGGATCTAAGTTCCCCAACCAGGGATGGAACCTGTGCCCCCTGCATTGGAAGAGTGGTGTCCTAACCACTGGACTGCCAGGGAAGCCCCTATAAATGGTATTCAGCATGTCAGTTAACCTCTCTGAATCTTACTTCAGAGCTAATATGGAGGTTAATCATAACTTCCTCTAGAGTTATAAAGATAAACTAAAAAGAATCATATAAATGTGAGCAATTACAAATTTTTGTCTTTCATTATTACTTGTCTTTTCCAATAATTTTATCATTTTTAGGGTAAATGGTATTTACCTGATCTTTTATTTCTCTGTCTCTTCAAGTAACTCTAGCTACCATGAGGACAGAAGCTGTGTTAACTTGAGCTCATCACTGTCTGCCCACCATCTAACATGGAACTTATCTGGATCTGATGCTTCCTATGAAATTTAACTATAATTGTCAAGGAGAGCAACAGTATTTTCATAGCAAGCAGCGTGATCTTAGAACTCATATCTGTAGAACTTGATATCAACCAAAGCTTGAGAAAATACAGCCCCAGTTCCTCCTTACTCAACCACCTCCCTTTTCCTTTAGGGACATTTCATAAACATCCCAGTAACTGAGCGTGAGATAGGCAGGAAAATGTGTGAATCTGTGATAAATCTGTGCTTGCAAAAAGATGGTAATAATAGGCTCCATTCCTTTAACTGCCCATCTTCAGTATCAGTGGATAGAAATGCATCAGAGAAGAAATATCTACTCTATTGCTGCTACAGCTAAGCTATTATGTTTAGAAAATTCAATCTGGCAGTCCAAACCTGCAGCTGATTTTTGTGTGGTGTCCTAAGATATACTTATCTAGAAATTAGCTATTGTACTGCTTCCTGCGGCTCGCCAGGTAAGATTGCAGTAAAGGACAAATAGAGGACGTTGGCACCAGCATTCTGCTATTACACTGGCTATTAAAACAAATGGAGACAGAATTCCAGTGCACAATGTTCGCTGAGATGATTTTACCAGCGAGGAAATGCTAGATAAAAGACAGTAAATGTTAAACCTGTGAATGCCATGCTGCACAGATTTCTGTCATGAAAGAAAATAGGTGCTTTACATTTGGGGCAATACACCCCCAAAACGTTTTTCATCTCTCTGCTTCCATATACCGCTCTACTTGGTATGTTTGCTTGTTTAGTTGCTTGGCTGCTTTTATCAAATAAGAAGCTTCTTGATGAAGATGTTTCAATCAGAGCACCCACAATGGGAGCTGATAGAGTCTAGGACATAGCAGGCATGTCATTGATTTTTATTCAGGTGAGAAGCTATGATGCACAGGGGTCTTTCCAGGGCAAGCTGCTTTAGAAGCTGGACTTGTACCCAAAATGGCTGCTCTCTAACCAGGTGATCCATACTAACTAAGGTCACAGACAGTGAGGTGTAAACCAGAATGCCAGTTAATTCCTTTGTCATGTTACATGGCATTGTCAAGGGACCAAAGCTCTCCCACCCCTTAGTTAACAAACATCTTATGTACACCTATGGGAAAACTCAAATACAATTCAGAAGTATACATGGCTAGCATAGAATATGAAGAAGAGGTATAGCTAGAGAGCTCATCAGCAATGAGCTTCTCACTGCAAATACAGTGACCACTGCTGGCCTTCTTGGGCCAGGGCAGCCTCTTCTCCTGAACTATGCTTGAATGACACATAATTTTTCCTTTACAATTATACTAGTTATCTATGGGGGTATAACAAACTATACAAACTTAGTAGCTTAAGACAACACACAATTATTATTTTAGAGTTTGTATGAATCAGGAGTCTGGGCACAGCTTAAATAGGTCCTCAAATCAGGGTCTTACAAAGCTGAAAACCACAAGTTGGATCATCTGGGTTCCTTTATGGAACTCAAGGTCCTTTTCATCATGGTAGCAAAATCAGTTCCTTCAGGTTGTAAGAGTAAGTTTCCATTTTCTTAGTGGTTGTTGGCCAAGGACCATTCTCAACAACTACTCCTCTCACAACATGACTGTTTGGCTTTTACAAGGCAACAGCAGAATCTCTCATCCAATATAAGAGTCTGTATAAAATAAGAAATGCAGAGGTGACTATTCCATCATCTCTGACATGTCAGTTCATCAAGCTGTACACTTCTGACGATATTCACAGGCTCCATTCATACACAAGGGAGGAGATTAGATGGTGTGTGTACATTCAGGTATAATATGATATGATAAGGTATAATATGATATGATAAGGTATAATATGTGGGCCAGCTTAGTGTTCTTCCAACCATAGTAGCTCTCCATTCTCTGGGCAGCATATCTTAGTGGAGTGCTTCTTTCTCCACTGCGGAATAGACTCATCTTAAAGATTTTTCCAAGTACAGATTCTCAAACTGCCGGGAGCCAGCGTGAGGAACTCTGCCTGTGGCAAAGGTCATGAGGAAGGAGGCTCGGCATATGCAAAGGCGGGATCGAGCCTCAGGAGTCCCCCTGGATATTCTCGAGCATCTACCCCCCCAAACCAGAGTCTGCCTACTTTACTGCTTTGTGCTCTCACCTACACCTCTGACTTTACTGGGGCTGTCCCCCACCACCATCTCTCTCCTGAATAGGTTCTTCCGGCCACATGTGATTGTTCAGAGCCACCCAACTGTGAGAGGCATGAGATGTTCTAAACTGTCTAAATACAGATTCCTTTGAGCAGTTGAAAGATTGATTAGAAATTGTATTGGTGAACGATTTTTCACTTGTTGAGCCAATGTTTGCTGCTAAGTTTCCATATCCCTTACCTACTGTGTCCCTGGCAGTGTATTGATTAATATAATTGGTGTAAGTAGTAGCTTTAATGTTTGTAACCTTGGACCCTTGAGTTAATTCTTTTTCTTGTTATAGCCCAGCCCACCTTTGCCCTATAGGAATGCAACTTTATCTAATGCTTTTGTAGGGTGGCACCTGACTAATCACCTTTAGAGAAAAATAAATTTTCTGAAGAAAGGGTCTTAAAATGTTAACAGGCCTCTGGGCCAGAAGATGATGCAAATCACCTAAACTTTTGCATATGATAAGTTTGCAGGAAGAAAGCCTGGCTTACTGCATGACTCTACCCCTTCCCCCATTATCCTCTATGAATAACTTAAGGTATAAAAACGACTTTGGAAAATAAAGTGTGGGCCTTGTTCACCGAAGCTTGGTCTCCCCATGTCGTTCTTTCTCTCATCTTCTGGATGAATTATTCAGCCTCTTTTCTTCTGAATTTCTTCGCTGAGCTATCCTTATTTCACCACTTTTTATATCCTTAACTAACGTTTAATTAAGCAGTTGTTTCCTGATCCTCGCCGACGCCATCCCCGCTTCAAATTCCCTGGATCCACCAGGGCTGGACCCCGGCAAGTGGTGCCCGATCAAACCCGACGCTCAGAATTCAGATGCCATATATAAGGCAGAACAGAGCCATTACTCTTTTCAGGCCCCAGAGGTGATTCTGATGAGCAGGTAGGTGGCAGGCCACTTGAGCTTCTGTTCCGGTTCTGAAATCTGACCTACATGTATCTGAATCCTGATTTTTGACTCCATAATTCACTAGCTGCATGACCTTGGAAAAATCACTTGATGACTCTAAGCCTTGGTTGCCTAATCTGTGAAATGAGGATGATACTTCAGTCATTGGTTCTCACACCAAGACTGACTAAACCTATGTATGGAACATGGTTAGCATATGCCTGGCACATTGTAGGTGTACAAATGATGTAGCTGTCACCTGATAATATAGCTGACACATCTTCCGTCTGACAGTAAAACACTTGCAAGCCTTTTATTACTTATCTATTCTGTTTCTTTAGGTGACTCTGTAGACTGCTAATCTTTGCAGGTTGTTTGGAGTGACACAGCTTAACTCACAGAAGATCATCTCATATATAAGACCTGGATACAGAGACAGAGAGTAGGCAATTCATACTCATCTTCAAGCCACATGTGCAGGGAGATCTTCCATTGGAATGGCACTGCCAACATTTGCTAGTCCAGAAGCATCATAGTCATGCAAGGCTGACCGTCTCTAGTTGTTTTCATCTGCTTGTTTCTAACATATGTGCTTGAATTCTTATTTTTATCACAGTCTAGGATAAGATTATTTGTGTGGACAGTAGAAGTTTACTCCCAACACACTAATTGATTTTTTTTTCCCTTTTGTCATTGTCTCCAGGTTAGGCTCAAAGAAAACCTGGCCTGATTTATCAACAGCATAAAATCTTGCTGTGTTGAATTTGTCCAAAGAGCTGTTGCTCTCAAATCAATATTCTGCTCAAGTGTAAGGCAAAAGTTTTTCACCCTGTGAAAGTCAATTTTCAAACACTTAAGACAGTATAAATTCCTTTCAAAGGCATTGCATAACAGTGTCATTCCCTTGTGTGGTTACTCAGTAAACACTTATTGACTGACAGAATTTTTGACTCTGTGAGGAAGCCCATACTAAAAAAAAAAAAAAAAAAGGAAAATCTATTTCAGTATCTTTGTTTCAGAGTTCCTTCTTGGCTAGACCTCACGTAGGAATCTGTCTACAGATGCTAGAAGTGTGACAGGAGAATCTGCAGAATGAAAAGGACCCTACTAGAGGCAAGTGATCTGAGATCAAGGTTCTAGTTTCTGCTTGGCTGCCTCCTGAAAGTGAAAGTGTTACTTGCTCAGTCATGCCTTACTCTTTGTGACCCCATGAACCATAGCCCTCCAGGCTCCTCTGTCCACGGAATTCTCCATGCAAGAATACTGGAGTAGGTTGCCATTCCCTCCTCCAGGGAATCTTCTTGACCCAGGGATTGAACCTAGGTCTCCCGCATTGCAGGCAGATTCTTTACCATCTGAGCCACCAGGGAAACAATAAGGCAAAATTTCTGACTTCTCTGAACTCTGGTTTCTAATGAATTTTTTTTTTTTTTTTTACTTTACAATATTGTATTGGTTTTGCCATACATCAACATGCATCCGCCATGGGTGTACACATGTTCCCCATCCTGAACCCCCCTCCCACCTCCCTCCCCATACCATCCCTCTGGGTCATCCCAGTGCACCAGCCCCAAGCTTCCTGTATCCTGCATGGAATCTGGTTTCTATAACCTGCTTCCTGCCTGACCATTTCAGAAGATGGTGAAATTTAAATGATATCAAGTTGGTCAAGTTCTTTGTGGATTGTAAGATACCATATCTTAGTATTGGCCTTCAGGTACTACTGTTGAAGATGATGGAAGAGGACCACAGCAACAGTGATGATATAGGGTCACTTTCAATATATGTTATAAACGTCCTATGGCTAGTTTTCTCTAGCAAGCCAAAGTGGTGGCAGAGGTAGCCAAGATGATTTCTACCAGGCCCATCACACAAATATATGCTCTTGTTCAATGACGTTTGACTCTAAACATGGGAATTTGCCTTCGTGTGGGAAGGGCTGGTATAAGGTATGTGTGGGGCTGGTAGAACTCTTGATGTACCTCTCTGGTGGCATAGAGAATGCTATGGGCTTCATCATATTCTTCTTTTATTCCTTACAACACAGGAAGACAATGGTATCTAGAATGCCATCCCCCTCCTCCCTTGCTCTAAAAAGGGACCATGTGACTGAACTCTGGGTAATAAAATATGTATGGCAGTGATGTGCACCACTTCCGTTTCTGGCTTCTAAAACCTTCTGTGTAACCTCCCATGCTTTCATTCTCCACCATCTCTCTCTCCTTGTGACTAGAAGTAGAGGGTCTGACATGGCAGAGTTATGAGTTACCACTCAGAAGAGCTGCCCACAAGGAACATCCTTGAATCTGTGTTGAGGGAAAGAGAATATTTGTTAGGTTAAGACACATTTTTAGATTGTTACACCAAATACTGTTTATTACTCTGATGAATATAAATGCTCAAACTTCATAGTCTATGCTATATTGTTGGAGTCCTATCCTTGATAAAAACTCAGATGGATGCATCGCTAATAATGTTTTCCCCATAGAAAATCCAAGGTTAATTGAGCTTCTGGAAAATACAGTTCATATCATCTATTCATGTGTTCAATCAGGTCACATCCTCAGAGAACAGAAAATCATAGAACTCCAGGCATGAACATTTATAGTCACCTAGTCATTTATCTCACCTCAAAGCACACACATCTTGATTAGGGGCTATAACTGCCACTGTAAGGCCAAGGTCAGGAATAAGACTAAGAAATAGTAGAAGAGAACTTCCGTTAAGATACTGAGATTCATAACTGGCATCTACTCAGTTTGCAGCGAGGCCACTTCCATCTATTGTATGACCTTGAACAAATTTCTTAAATTATCTAAGCCTCAGTTACTCATTTTTAAAATGAGTATACTGTTCGTTTCACATGTGGTTATAAGGGATAAATGAGGTATTGCATATGGTGATAGAAAATTTAAAATCTCCATATAAATACAAAATATTTTAATTATTAACCAGTAGTTGCCCTTGTGGATCTTAATTTTTAAAAAAATTTGTTTATTTATTTAGATCCATGGTCATAAGTAGTTTTAATCCTATGTTTGGTGTAGACACCAACTCAGATAATGAATCACCCCATTCTGTTCATAGAAATTTGCACAAAGCAACCTAGAATCAAATATCCAAAAACAATCAAATAAATTTAGCACAAGATAAGGAAACTGTAGAATATTGTGACTAAAAACACAGAATATGATTTCAGAATGCTTTGGTTTACTCTCTAGTTTCGCTTGGTATTTCCTGTGTGAAGTTAGGTTATTTTACCTGAGTGCCAGTTTCCTTCTATTTGAAGTTCATACAGTGGTCCCTATCTTATAGGGTTGTTGTGAAGATTAACTTTGTTGAAATGGGTCAAGTGTTGAGAATATCTTCAAGTGTGCATTAAACATATATCATAGAACTTCATAGCATATGTTATATTTGGGTAGGATTTACTCTTCTCCATCTATCCTCCAAATTCTGAACTAAAATGGCCTTCCATATTGCTAGGTGAAAATATGCTTTACCAAATGTAAGTTGCTGCACTGATTGTTACTTGCTGTACCGATTTTAACATGAGGAGCTGCTCATTACCTTACTGTTTAATTTTCATCAACGTTATAGGAGGAGGCACAATAGAGACCTTCCAGTCATGCATGCCATAATTTTCATTGACCTCTAAAACATATCCTAATCAATTGAGATATTTTCACATTGCAAAGAGATTCTGAAGGATGGCTGCAGTACCCTGTCATACTGCTGTCATTAACACTGACCTAAAGTGCATGGAAGGAAAGCCCTGCTTTCCAGTGTCAACACCTGCTGTCACCTGCAGTGCGGCCATGTTCCAGTCAAATGAGACATGCACTCCTGCTGCCTTTGCACCTGGCACAGCCTGATCTGCCTTGTCTCTCTTTGCATCACATGCAGGCATCTAAGCCTTCATGAAGGCAAAGATGTCATAAATATACACATGTCACTACATGTGTTCTTTTAAACAGCCCTATAATGATGACCTTTTTCTTTTTTGTTAATATGGATAAAATTGAAGAAGGCGGAAGTGATTTATATTTCTAGCAAGAGGAAAGTAACTAGAGAAAAACGTCATTTCAGTTCAGTCTCTCAGTTGTGTCTGACTCTTTGCGACCCCATAGACTGCAGCATGCCAGGCTTCCTTGTCCATCACCAATTTTTGATGCTTGCTCAAACTCATGTCCATAGAGTTGGTGATGCGATCCAGCCATCTCATCCTCTGTCGTCCCCTTCTCCTCCTGCCTTCAGTCTTTCCCAGTATCAGGTTTTTTTCTATGGAGTCAGTTCTTTGCATCAGGTGGCCAAAGTATTGGCGTTTCAGCTTTAACATCAGTCCTTCCAATGAATATTCAGGACTGATTTCCTTTAGGACTGACTGGCTTGATCTCCTTGCTGTCCAAGGGACTCTCAAGAGTCTTCTCCAACACCACAGTTCAAAAGCATCAATTCCCTGGCACTCAGCTTTCTTTATGATCCAACTCTCTCAAGCATATATGACTATTGGGAAAACCATAGCTTTGACTAGACAGACCTTTATTAGCAAAGTAATGTCTCTGCTCTTTAATACGCTGTCTAGGTTGGTCATAGCTTTTCTTCAAGGAGGAAGTGTCTTTTAATTTCATGGCTGCAGTCACTATCTGCAGTGATTTTGGAGCCCAAGAAAATAAAGTTTGTCACTGTTTCCATTGTTTCCTCATCTATTTGCCATGATGTGATGGGACCAGCAAAGTAAATTTAACTTTTCTGTTCTGTGTTTCATACTTCTTGCACCTAGCATATTACCAACAGATTTTTTATCCAAAGATACTTGTACAGTCTGAATGACCTGTTTTGCTTGTTTGGATTCTTTAAACTAGACGCCCTGCAATCCATGTAAGGTTAATTGAATTTTGGAACATGATATGGTAAAACATGGGAGAAGGCAATGGCAACCCACTCCAGTACTCTTGCCTGGCAAATCCCATGGACGGAGGAGCCTGGTAGGCTGCAGTCCATGGGGTCGCTAGGAGTTGGACATGACTGAAAGACTTCACTTTCACTTTTCACTTTCATGTATTGGAGAAGGAAATGGCAACCCACTCCAGTGTTCTTGCCTGGAGAATCCCAGGGACGGGGGAACCTGGCGGGCTGCCGTCTATGGGGTTGCACAGAGTTGGACACGACTGAAGCGACTTAGCAGCAGTAGCAGCAGCAGATGGGACCAGATGCCATGATCTTCATTTTTTGAATGTTGAGTTTTAAGCCAGCTTTTTCACTCTCTCTCATGAAAGTGGAAGCACTTTCATCAAGAAGCTCTTTAGTTCCTCTTCACTTTCTGCCATAAGGGTGGTGTCATCTATATATCCGAGGTTATGAATAACCTCAATAAACATCAATATTTCTCCAGGCAATCTTGATTCCACCTTGTGCTTCATCGAGCCCAGCATTTCATATGATGTACTCTGCATATAGTTAATTAAGCAGGGTGACAAGATACAGCCTTGACGTACTCCTTTCCCAATTTTGAACCAGTCTGTTGTCCCAAGTCCAGAGAAAAGGGTATATATTTGGAAATTTCACAATTCAAAGAAGAAACAATTTCCAATTGAGAAAGGACATTTTTACTCTGCAGGCAAATGACTTAAAATTTATAAATGTGTTTGGTTGAATGATGTTTCTCCAACAATGTCCATCTCCTAGTTTCTGGAAGCTGTAACTGTTACCTTACATGCCAAACTGTTTTTTGTTGACATAATTAGTTAAGACTATTGCGATGTGCAGGGTATCCTGGATTATACAAGTTCAGTTCATTTCATTTCAGTTCAGTCGCTCAGTCATGTTGCAAAGACTCTTTGCAACCTCATGAACCGCAGCACTCCAGGTCTCCCTGTCCATCACCAACTCCCGAAATTTACCCAAACTCATGTCCATCAAGTGATGCCACCCAGCCATCTCATCCTCTGTCATCCCCTTCTCCTCCTGCCCCCAATCCCTCCCAGCATCAGAGTCTTTTCCAGTGAGTCAACTCTTCACATGAGATGGCCAAAGTATTGGAGTTTCAGCTTTAGCATCAGTCCTTCCAATGAACATCCAGGACTGATCTCCTTTAGAATGGACTGGTTGGATCTCCTTGCAGTCCAAGGGACTCTCAAGAGTCTTCTCCAACACCACAGTTCAAAAGCATCAATTCTTCGGTGCTCAGCTTTCTTCACAGTCCAACTCTCACATCCATACATGACCACTGGAAAAACCATAGCCTTGACTAGACGGACCTTTGTTGGCAAAGTAATGTCTCTGCTTTTGAATATGCTATCTAGGTTGGTCATAACTTTCCTTCCAAGGAGTAAGCGTCTTTTAATTTCATGGCTGCAGTCATCATCTGCAGTGATTTTTGGAGCCCCCAAAAATAAAGTCTGCCACTGTTTCCACTGTTTCCCCATCTATTTCCCATGAAGTGATGGGAGCAGATGCCATGATCTTCGTTTTCTGAATGTTGAGCTTTAAGCCAACTTTTTCACTCTCCTCTCTCACTTTCATCAAGAGGCTTTTTAGTTCCTCTTCACTTTCTGCCATAAGGGTGGTGTCATCTGCATATCTGAGGTTTTTTATATTTCTCCCGACAATCTTGATTCCAGCTTGTGCTTCTTCCAGCCCAACGTTTCTCATGATGTACTCTGCATATATGGGCCCCATTAAATCACCATTGACCTTATAAGAGGAAGTCAGGATGGCCAGACAGAGAATGTAATGTGATGATGGAAGCAGGCATTGGCATTCCTTGGTTTGTGGCTGCATCACAGAATCTGGAGGCTGGAACATACAAGGAAACAATGTTCCCTCTTAAAGTCCCCAGAAGGAAATGGACTCTGGAGGTCTCACTTCACACTGATGACCTTAGGAACTGCCAGAGAATGAACCACTATCATGTTAAGTAACTAAAAGCCTGGACATTTGTTACAATGGCAATAGGAATCTCCCATTGTAAGGCAATATCTCAAGGAAAGGAATACAAAATGTAAAAATAAAGGAAATGATTAAGACGTATCTGCAGAAAAAAGATTTGTAATTAGGAGCTTGAGATTAATAGATGCACACTACTACCTACTAATAAAAAGAACCTATTGTATAGCACAAGGAACTATGTTCATATCTTATAATAAGCTATAAGGGAAAAGATTCTGAAAAATATATATATATATTATATACATATGTGTATGTGTGTGTATATATATATATATATATATATATAACTGAATCACTTTGCTACACCTGAAACTAATACAACTTTTTATATCAACTTGCACTTTGATTTAGAAACAGTTTGGTAAAATTCAATTTAGCTTCTCTAGACAATAAGAGTAAGTTATTGCTACAAAAAAAATTATCTTTATTCTCCATTTTGAACTTCTCTGACTCTTATTCTCACCTGTAGAGCATTCATGCTTGAGTCCCACAAAACACTGAGGCTGCCTCTGCATGTGACACACATCACACCAAGCACCCTCCTCATTCTCTCTCACATGTCACATGCAGGGATCATCCGTCTGACTTTACTTTCTATCATTCAACCAGACTTGCTATGAACAACAAGAGCAAACCTTTCTAAAACCAACACCACATGTTCAGGTTCATTTTACTTGACTCCTGCTCAAACTACTTTCTTGACTTCCAGGATATCACCCCTTCCTTTTTTTTTCTTTTTGCTTTCTCACTCTTTTTGTTCATAATTTGATGCCTCACCGTGTTCTCTCTGATGTGTGTTTATTGGATTCTCCAGAGCTCAGTCCTTACACTGTTTTTCTTTTCTATCCATAGTAATTCCCCAGATGATCTCATTTCATCCTTCTTTTTTAAATATATTTTTGTTGGAGAATTCCTATTTTATATCTCTGGCAAGATTATTACCCTGAATTCCAGGCTCCCAAGTTCATCTGCCTATTCAAAATCTCCACCTGAACGTTGTGACAAAAATGGTAATAAGTAATATTTGCACTTATGCTAATTATGCACACTCTGCTAGAATCTTGCCATTCCCTCATCTTGAGGTGGCGTCTGTTTCTTGCCTACTTAAACCTGAATAGGCCTTTGTGATACCTTCTGTGGTAGAATGTGGCCTAATCGACACTATGTAGCTGTTAAGGCCGGGTCATAAAAGGCAATCTGAGATTTGCCCTTCTGTCTCTTCATTATGCTTGTCCATGAAACCCAGCAAGTGTTGTGAGGAAGCCTCTGCCCCATGAAGAGGACACTTGCTAGAGCTCTAGGCAACCCTCACAGGCAAGATTCTTGTTGACAATAAGAAGCACCAGACACGTGAGTAAGTGAAGTCTTAGATCATTCCAGCCCCCCTTTTTAATCACCCATTGAATGCAGTGGAACAGAGATTGGCTGTCCCCATCAAATCATAACAAACAGCAGAATTTTAAGCAAAACAAATTCTGTTATTGTTGTTCTAAGGCCCAAGAAGGTGTAGTGGTTTGTTGCCTAAAAGTAGATAATTGAAACAAATGGGTCTTCAGCAGCTCAAACCTAATTTGTATCAAGCTGAATTCCTATTTTACCTTCCATCCCCCACACCTGGCTTTCCATAAGCATCCCCATCTTAGTGGTAACCCAATCCTTCTAGACACTCAGGAAACACCAATGGAGTCACTCTTGATTCCACATTCTTTCACAGCCCACACCCAAACTGCCAGCAAAACGTTAGCATTTCCTTCTAAATGCCTCCAACATTCAACACCTTCGCATTACCTCCACTGATGGCAAATTGTCCCTGTCACCGTCATCTCTCATCTCAGCTTTGCCACTGCTTTCAAACCTTTGACCCGTGTAGTCTCTTTTCAACACAGACAAAACAGTGACCATTTAGAAAGTTAGGGCGTATCCTGTCACAGCTCTGTTCAAAACTGTCCAATGGCTCCACACTTCACTGACAGAAAGAGACACAGTCCTACCTGTAAAGAACAAGGTCCTGCAGGATCTACAAGCCACTAGTTCTCATCTGCCTCCCTGATTTCATCTCCCATGATACTTCCCCTTCATCCCTCTGTCTCACCACGTAGACCTGGTTGATGATCTTTGAATACCCAAGGAATGGTCCTTCTTCAGAGCTTTTGTATATGGTTTTATTTCTCTAGATGGAAAATTCTTGGTTTTAAGTCTCTGTACATTGATTTTTGTTTCAGTGGCAATCATATAGAAAATAATAGCTCCTCGTCCCCTCCCCAGTGCTCTCTTGATTCACTTTACTGTGCTTAGTTTTCTCTGGAGCATTTTAACATATGTTTTTCTTATTTTTTACATTCACTCCCTTCCCCCATCACAATATTTTCTCTACATTTAAAGAATTTTGTTATTCGGTACTGTTTTCCTAGAACTTTGGATTCATGCCCAACTCATTGGTATGTACTCAACAAGTATTTGCTAAGTGAACACAAAGTCAAATGTACTATGCATTTGTGTGTGTGAGAGTGAAGCATAGTTGTTTTTAAACTTATTTAAATCTAATGAGAACCCTGTGAAGGTGATGATGTTATTGCCGTTTTATAGAAGTGAAAACCCAAGAGAAAAATGAACACTGAATAATGTAGCTGAATGGATACTGCCCAGAAAAAGCATTCAGATGGCATGAATGCTAGTCTCTACCCCATCGATCAGGACCTCTGTGACACTTGTCAAGTGAAATTGACCTTTTATAGTCTCTGTAACTTCATTGGTAATCTGACCATAGAACCTTTCCTGTCCACATAGGCTTTTGTGAGGAGCAAATAAGAGATGCTATAAAATTTTGCCAATTTCAACAGCAGTGTATAAATTTATGTGCCATTATTAGTCTCAAAACATAAAAAAAAAATATCTTTACACAAATGAACCCCCTTTCAACCATTTTTGGACCCTCTCCCACACCTGTTTTTGCTCTCTTCCATGGTTTCATGATTGACCCCTGCCTACTTGTTCCATTATCACCAAAGTGAAAATCCCTGCTTCAAACACAATCTTTCATCACATCCTCTCAGACCATCAATTTCTCTGCCCTCTGAATGAATAGTATGTGCTCTGTAGGATGTGGGTAATTAAAATAACACCAGTTGCAAATTTATCTCCCTAGTGCCAGTCACCTAACATCACCTGGTGATTTAGATTTTAATTACCTTATCTTAGATTGTCAGCCCAACGGGGAGATATTTATTCAGCTCCTTTGTCATGGAAAGATCCTAGAACTCTTTTTGCAATTTAGTAATAATTAAATCATAATAAGAGTCTTACTGATGTCCATAGTATGAGATGAAGGATTTAGGTATACTTATGTGAGAAACACAGCAAAATATAAAACTCCTGCCCTGGAAAGTGAGAGACTAACAGACAAGTCTGGGGGTCCCCAAGTGGAGGAAATAGACTGCAAGAGTCAGAGTTTTGTTCTCTCTCTTAATTGGGAGGAGGAAACAAACTACAAGTGTCAGACTTTTTTTTACCCCTTTTCTATACAAAATTAAAAGGAGGTTTCTTTTAAAATTCTGTATTGCCACCTGGTTCCACCTGAACTTAACTGTTCTCAAACCTTGAGCTAACCAATGAGTTTTTCTTATGGAAATATTTTTCTTAAGCTATGTTAATGAACCATGTATTTGCTTGAAAATCTCCCTTTCTTCAAGATTCCTGTCAATTGTTTTATGGCCCAGGATGACTCACCTTGTGCCAATGTTATCTGAAAATTCATGATGTGGGTGAGGGGCCTGGTGCCACTCTCTGAGTTTTGAGACATTTCCTTTCTCTAATTAGCAGCTTCTGTTCAGTTCAGTTCAGTCACTCAGTCGTGTCCGATGTTTTGCAACCCCATGGACTGCAGCAAGCCAGGCTTCCCTGTCCATCACCAACTCCCGGAGCTTGCTCAGACTCATGTCCATCGAGTTGGTGATGCCATCCAACCATCTCATCCTCTGCTGTCCCTTCTCTTCCTACCTTCAGTCTTTCCCAGTATCAGGATTTTTCCTAAGGAGTCAGTTCTTTGCATCAGGTGGCCAAAGTATTGGAGTTTCAGCTTCAGCATCAGTCCTTCCAATGAATATTCAGGACAGATTTCCTTTAGGATTGACTGGTTTGATCTCCTTGCAGTCCAAGGGACTGCAGCTTGCTAATAGGTATGTGACTTCTTGCTAAAAACCAGCAAGGGTGCAGTCTTTCTGCCCTCTTCTGATGTCTATGTCAGAAGCTTTCTCTATCTCTTTTATACTTTAATAAAACTTCATTACACAAAAGCTCTGAGCAATCAAGCCTTATCCCTGGCCCTGGATAGAATTCTTTTCCTCCAGAGGCCAAGAATCCTGGAGTCATTCATGGCTCATAGCAGCAACCTTTCAAAAGCTAGTAGAGTTTTTGTGAGGTTCAAAGGCTAATGCAGTTGAAATTACTGTGAAAACTTTGTAATCCACTTTAAATGTAAATGGAAATAATCAATAATAGTGAAATGTGTTCGTAGTCATTACATATCCACGTATAACCAGGCAAAGATGAATGATTGTCAAAAAAGTTAAAGGAATTTTTTTTCCTTTTAGGGAAATTGTTCTTTTGATGTGTCCTGAGACACACCTATGTTTCAGTTGCTAAACCTAAACTGATGAGGACTCTGCTAGAAGCTACAGTTGATTTCATGATTTTTAAAACTGAGATAGCCTGAGGGATATTGCAGGGTGTTAATAGATATACTTTCTTCATTTTTGATGGAATAAAGAATCTGCTTGATATAAAACTTCAATCACAAAACCTTCAGGCTGGAATAGCCCTCTAGAGACAATTCAGCACTTTACCCTACTTGGCAGGAGAATTTCAGTTCAGATTGTGCCTAAACAAAGAACAATCAGATGGTCTGGGCCATTGAAAAAGCATGTTACATATAATTGTGTGATAAATCAAAATATATCAGTGAGATAGTAGAGAAATATACTGAAAGTGATTCACTCAATACTCAAGCATCACAGTTCAGGCCATCTTGGCTATCTTTGGAATTCTCTCACAAACACTGTTGGGAGTTGTCATGCTCAGAAATTATCTTTCAGAGCTTGGACTCTAGAGTTAAGGCTTCCTGGATTGGAGTCCTAGCTATTCCACTTAGTAGCTGTGACTTTGTGCAACGTATGTAACTTCTCTAAATCTCACTTTATCCACCTTTAAACTGGGGATATTAATTATATCTATCTTACAGGACTGTTGCGAGGGCTGAATGAGTTAATATATTTGGAGTGCTTAGCAAATATTTAGTGCGATGGCACCCCACTCCAGTACTCTTGCCTGGAGAATCTCGTGGACAGAGGAGCCTGGTAGGCTGCAGTCCATGGGGCTGCTAAGAGTCGGACACGACTGAGCGACTTTACTTTCACTTTTCACATTCGTGCATTGGAGAAGGAAATGGCAACCCACTCCAGTGTTCTTGCCTGGAGAATCCCAGGGACAGGGGAGCCTGGTGGACTGCTGTCTATGGGGTCGCACAGAGTTGAACACGACTGATGCAACTTAGCAGCAGCAGCAGCAGCAGCAGCAAATATTTAGTAGGTGATCAGAAATACTTGTGGAATAAATGAATAAAATATGTGTTATTCCTATTGTAAGGATTTTTTTTTTAATTGAAAAAGAACAGTCTAATATGAGCTTCTTTATACTTGTTACCTGGCATGTGTTTAACTAGAGCCCATAACTAGAAGTGAAATCGTGGGGGTATATTATGTTTATCTGCCCATTTGCTAGATAATTTCAAAATGTTTTCCAATGTTGTTATTGTACTAATCTAAATTCCTATCAGTAGTATGTGAGTTTGCCTTGTGTCACATCTTGTCATTTTTAATTTTAGGTTTGGAAAGGTATTTTATTGTGGTTTTTAATTTGCATTTTGCAATGGCTAATATTGTTGATTTGAACAGTTTATAAAAAGATAATTACTGAAATCTTCTATGAAATACCTATTTCTTAAATACATCTAAAAATTTATATCAGGAGGAATTTAATTCATATTTATATTTAATATTCATTGAATTTGAAGAGTGGAGTCTATCTTGTTGATACAGTAGTGAAAGTAACAGAAAATTCTTGCCTGGAGAATCCTCATGGACAGAGGAGCCTAGTGGGCTACATTCCATGGGGTCACAAAGAGTTGGATACAACTGTGTGACTAACACACACACACACACACACACACACATATATATAAAATAATGTTTTGTGAAAAAATAAGGTCCAGAAAAGTCTATACAATTTTTATTTAAATATTTTTTAACAAATCAGACAAAACCAATCAACATATATCTTTTTGGAGTAGGTAATACAAATACATTCAGAACATAAAGTTAGCAAGCAAGTGCTTAACAAACTCAGGACAGCAGTTACTTCTGGATTGAGAGGAAAAACTGTGCTATTGAAAAGGGACACCAAAGGTTTTCAAATGTACTGCTGCTAATGTGCTATTTCTTAGGCTGAAGGGTGGGTACATAACTGTCCATATATTCAAGCTATTTTTAAACTGTACATGTGCTATATGTACCTTTTATGTCTTTTATATATTCATAAATAAAATGAAAATATTCAATAATGGATCCAAAAAACAGCAAATATCTGATTTGTTTTAAAAAGTAGTTTTGGGATATTTGCTGTGTATTGAAACAAAACCAAATAATATCTTTACCTCACACAAAACACCAAAATAAGATGGGTTACACATCAAATCATAAGAAGGTTATAACTTTCAAGTTATTAGATTTAGACTTTTTATACTCCCAAAGATCCAACTAGCACAAGAGGAAATCAGTAGGTATTAATGCATATTAGGTCAAAATAGACAAGCTTGCTATTTTAAAGGCAACATGGTGTATGTGCCAAAGAGTAGCCTAGCCTGTTATTTTGCAGAAACAGGAAGTCATGCTTTGTGAAGAGGAAATGTACCTAAATGCTTTAGTACCTAAAGCAGATCAGCTGTATATGCTGGCATCAAGTATATAATGTATTTTAAACTTAGAATCACTCTGCTATACTGGATCATTCCTTACCACCCCCATAAAGGTAACAAATGAAAAAGAGAAAGCTATACAGGCTGACTCCTGAGATTCCATCTCTCTTAACCAGACCAAAAAAATAACAAATAAAACCTGTTTCTGGCTTTTTATTTAAAATGTTTAACCTTAAGGAATTGTGAGTTTTCATGTAACTAGATAGGAGAACCTATCAATTTAAGGCAACAGAAGGAAATTTAGATAAGTTTGGGTGTAATTATTTCACTCAGAATACCTAACCGTAAGGTGTATTATCCTGTATATGTAGTATTACCATGAATTATATACCTGCACTAAGAGAAAAGAGTATCTCTTATCCAAGGCTCTTTTTAGAAGGGAAATGCATTATAGATTTATATCTTTGTATGACTCAGCATAAAGGAAATATTTTCCTAGACTTGAAGCAAGAGGCAGTGCTTGATATAATAGGAAAAGTGAACTTAAAAAAATACAGGTTGATGATAGATATGACATGTCAACATGCTTGTAACCTTTCACTTCTACTAAAACAATTATTATCTAGTTATTCTTTACATTTTCCAAAAGTCTTCTGATTAATCTAGGAATTTTAGAAATCTTTTCAAAGTCAGTATTGGACTTTATTTATCACATGCAATACAAGTTTGAAATGTTCCCTCATGGGTTCATTAAATTCATCTGCAACTGCTTTCTGAATCTTTTTGTTGAAATATGTATAACATTTCAAAGTAAAGTCAAACTAGCAGAAACAGCAAAGTATAAAGAAGTAGTGAAGTCCGGTTTTCTATAATTCAGTGAAGGTCAAGAAACCTTGGTTTCTTTCAAGATAACTCTGTGACTTTAGAAATGTGGTGACATAATGCAAAACAGTTAATAACAGTCAGTTATTCCAGGAATGTCCAGCACTGGGATGTTCCAGACAGGCACTGGGCAGTTTCCTCAGTATAATGTCTGGAAAATAGAACTTCAGGAGATTTCCAGTATGGAATGTTGTGTCATTTTGCACATGGATCACTTGAAGTGGTAAGAATATTGGTCTCAGTCATAAGAATGGAAAATGTTTCAATTCTCCAATTTCACACAAGACTATATGCTATTGACTGATAGGAAAAGTGGTATGGATTAGACCAAGGGTCAACCAACTTTTTCTGTAAAGGTCTAGATGACAAACCTGTCCAGCTTTGTGAGCTATAAGGTCTATGTCGCAACTATTTAAATCTGTCAGTGCAGCACAAAACAGCCATAGTAAATATGAAAATGATGGTTGTGGCTGTGGTTCAATAAAACTGTATTTAGTAAAACAGGTGAACGGCCAGGTTTGGCCTATGTAGCATAATGTGCCAACCCCTGGACTAAACCATAAGAGTAGAAACCCAAACTTATAGTACCCAGACCCAGGAGAAGGTAGAATTCAATAAAAATAACAGGAGTGAAAAAAAATCATTAATGATTATATTCCAGTATCATGAGTATAAAAGAAGTAGTTTTACAAATCTGTACAATTCTCACTCTGGTATATGAAATTCAAGCCCCTAACTAAGTATCATAAAATTTTAATCTCTTATTTATGATGCATGAGGAAAAGAAAATAAGCTCTAATATCCCAGGTCAAAGCTTGGCAGCCATATGAATATGTATTGTCTATTACTAAGTGTTCGTAATAAATAGCTGTAGAGATTGAGAGGCCCCCAGTCAAAACAAAGAACAGAAAAGACTGAGGCTAATTAAATCATAAAGAAAAGTAAAAATTATGCAGAGACTCATTATGTTGTGGTAAATCTATTCCACTAAAATTGAGAAAAAGAGTTCCAACACATGGATGGCTCATCCTTTACAATAGGCTCTATTTAGAGAGATAAACCATGATCCTTATAATACCGTTTGTTATTTGTGAAAAGATCACATTTCAAAGCACAGAAGGGGACCTCAAAGGGTTGTATTGTTCAGCCTTTTATCTCCAGGCAGGATTAATTAGAGTAATACCTAGCATGTATCTAGTGCCTACTGTGTGCCAGGCATTTCCCACATAATATCTTTCCAATCCTCAAACCTTTTGAATCACAGCTCTGCTACTTACTACATTTGTGACCATGGTCAATGGAATCTGGACTGCTGTTTCTGAATGGAATCCTATGGAGTCAGCCAGTCTCCACACTGTAGAAATCCAGGTAAAGAGGCTGGAGAAAAACAAGTCATCTCTTTTTGAAATGTTGTTTTCAGGGACTTACAAACCACATTAACTATCTGAACAAAAAATACACAGGGAAATATGCTAACACTAGAAAACCTGTTGAAATGCTGTACAAATGTTGTAGATATACCATTTAGTACAACATTACAACATGTAAATGCATGCCTGTCTTGGAATGCCATGTGACCTAGGGCCAATTTGGAGAGCTGACACGTCTTGCCTACAATGGATACCAGAGAGAGTGGGGAGAAAAAAGAAGATAAATAGTATTTTCTTCCTCCTATGCTTGACATAACAGGCTGTAGAAGTGCAAGGACCATGTTATCTCACATAACCTTTAAAATCTTTCACTGTTTTCTCTGGTTTTAAGTGTTCAGCATATACTAATGAATGCCGTACAAGGACTCAGCTCCTTCAGTATTTCCTCTCTAACATCACCTAAGTATTACCTTTATTTTGTATTCTCTGCTCCTCTCACCTATAATGAGTATATGAACTGTACCACAGTATTGGATATGTGAGTATTTATCACTTAGATATTTGCTCTGGTTTCATGTACTTCTGGTTTCATATCCCCAATAATGTGTTTCCACAAGACAGGGACCATGACTTCTGCTCCTTCTGGGTTCCCAGTGCTTGACTCTCTATTTGGCAGAAAGTTGGCATTCAAGTGAGGCTTCCATTATGTCTTTCATCTGTTCTAGGCCAGACATTGTATTAGGTGCTAGGAACATGATGTGATGCAGATATAGGCACAATTCTTGCTGTCACGGATAGTCCTTACATCCCGGTAGGGAGATGGGCATTAACTAAATAATCACAGATGAATTTAAAACTACAGTGTGAAAGGGTTATGAAGTAGGGATGTTAAGGCCAGAAGATAATATGTCTCTGACCTTCAAGAGCTTCTAATCTAAGGCAGGTCAAAGGATAATCATGAGACACAGTGATAAATTGAGGGCTGAGGAAAGCACAGGGTGCTGCCAGGTCCCAGAGGGAAGCCACCAAACACTCTGGTGGCCAGGGAAGGCTATCAGAGAAAGGAATGTTTTAGCTAACTTTGCAAAATATGAGCAGAAATGAACTACATGGAGTTGGAGAAAGAATGTCAGGCAGAGATGAGAGCATGGGCCAAAAGGTTGAGCTCAGAGATCACATGACTTGTGGGGGGAGTTGCTATCATTTCAGAGTTTTGAGTGGATGACCTGGAAGGATGGAGTTGGGAGAAGATGCTGCTAGAGAGAAAGTCAGAGAGCAGATTGAGTGGCGGGGTGGGGCAGGAGGGGGAGCAAGGGGAGTTCCCTCTGTATCCTGAGGGTCTACAGAGAAAGAGGAAATTATAGAGGCTTTAAAACAAATGAATGGTATTGAAAGGTTGTTGTTGAATCACGTGAAGACACCGGGATTCTTGGCCCTCGGAGGAGAAGAATTCAATCCGGGGCCAGAGACGAGGCTTGATCGCTCAGAGTTTTTGTGTAATAAAGTTTTATTAAAGTATAAAAGAGATAGAGAAAGCTTCTGACATAGGCATCAGAAGGGGGCAGAAAAAGTACCCGCTTGCTAGTGTTAACAATGAAGTTATATATTCCAAAGAATGTCTGGAGGTTGTAAAGACCTCATCAGACCTACTCCCATAATTTACATTTTAAGATAACAGAATTAGCCAGAAGGTTTAATCCAAAGACTGTTCTTAGGCAGGATACATTATTGTTATATAATCCTAAGGAATGTGGAGAAAGAAAAAAAAGCTTGTCCTTTCTTCCTCCTTGAGAATTCCAGACCCCTCTATCCTTGGGGACCCCTAGACTCCCTATCAACCTGCCTAGGAAATGACTCTCTCAGTATGGTCTGTAATTTTGACGATTTAGGTAAATTATGATACCAACTTCATGCAAATTGAATTTAAAGTAAGAAATGCTTAATGTTGTAAATTCTGTGAAGAAGAAGTTGCAGTGTCCCAAACAAAAATCATGAGGACTGTTAAGTGGCAGATGTAGTAGAAATATAGAATCTGTGCAATATGATGATACAAACTACTGAGAGAGATCACATGTATAGGATTTTGTGATTGATTGCTTGGGTGACATAGGGGAGAGAGAGAGAGGAGAAAGCAGGGGGGAAGGGAGACAGGAAGAAGGAAAGGAAGAGGGAAAGTGTAAGGGAAAGTAGGAGGGAAAGTTCAACAACAACAGGATGGCTAATGGTGTCCCTGAGAAAGAACACTGGATGAAGTTCCAGAAAAGGTATAATGTAGCAGATATAAGCTCAGGTTTTGAAAAGAGACCATCTTATTTACAGTTCAGCTGTACCAATTATTTTCTGTGTGAACTTGGGTAAGACATTTAATGTACCTTTGCCTCAGTTTCCTTGACTCTAAAAGGGAGGTAATGGTACCAATCTCCTAGGTTTACTATTGAGATCGAATAAGTTACTGAAGATAAAATTCTCAGAACTGTGGCTCTCTATAAGAACCATATAAATATTAACTGTTATTATTCCTTTAGGAAAGAAAATGTGTTTGTTCAGGTTTGACTATGCTGAGATTTAAATGTCTGTGGGGTTGCCATGTGACGGTGACAAGATCTGTTTTTGTTCATCACTGTATTCCCTCCATGGGCTTCCCTGATGGCTCAGCAGTAAAGAATCTGCTTGTCAAGCAGGAGGCACAGGTTGATCCCTGGGTTGGGAGGACCTCTGGAGAAGGAAATGGTAACCCACTCCAGTGTTCTTTCCTGGAGAATCCCATGGACGGAGGAGCCTAATGGGCTACTACAGTCCATGTGGTTACAAAGAATTGGACACAACTTCATAAGGCAACATATCCCTCCATACCTAGGAAAGTGCTTGATTCATAGTAGGCACTTAAGACATATAATGTCAGACAAATGGATAAATGAATGAACATATAAGATATATAACAGGCAATTAGATATACACCTGAAACTCATGGAGGATCTAGAGATGGAGGTAATGGATGTACTAATGTGGGCTATGGAACTGGCTGAGACTTCCAAGGAAATTGCTATAGAGTGAGGAAAGCACAAGACAAAGGATGGAACCCTGTGTGTCTTATTTCAAGCTGCTATAACAAAGCACCATAGATGAACTGACAGATAAACAGCAGACATTTATTTCTCACAGTTTTGGAAGCTAACATCTGACTTTTAGGCACTAGTATGGTCAAAGACTCTGATGCCGGGAGGAACTGGGGGCAGGAGGAGAAGGGGACGACAGAGAATGAGATGGCTGGATGGCATCACTGACTCGATGGACGTGAGTCTGGGTGAACTCCGGGAGTTGGTGATGGACAGGGAGGCCTGGCGTTCTGTGATTCACGGGGTCGCAAAGAGTCGGACACGATTGAGCGACTGAACTGAACTGAACTGAACTGATGGTCAGGTTCTGGTGAGGATTCTCTTCCAGGTTGCAGACTGCTGACTTCACATTATCTTCATGTGACAGAGAGACCAAGAGAGCTCTCTGGGGTCTCTAAGGGCACTAATCCCATTCACAAGTGTTCCACCCTCATGCCCTAGTCATATTCCACAGAGCTTCACCTCCTAATATCATCACATTGGCAGTGTGTGGGGGGTGTGTGTATAATTTCAACATACTAATTTTGGGGAAACACAAGCTTTCAGTCCATACAGTACAAGACAGTGCATTTATGAGTCAGAGACAGTGAGAAAAAAGAATACTGAGAGTATCAATAAAAATCATAAAAACCAGGTGATTGTGATACCTAGAAACTAAAAGAAAGTTTCAGTGATAAAGAGATCCATGATGTCAAGTGCTACAACCTTTTTAAATATGTTAGACTGTAAATTTTTGAGCCATATTTTGCATCCCTCTCACCCAACAAATTTGGTCGCAACCTCCTCTATGTTATATCTACATATCTTACATAGAGCTTCCCTGGTGGCTCAGTGGTAAAGAATCTGCCTGTCAATGCAGGAGACATGGGTTAGATCCCTGGGTTGGGAAGACCCCCTGGAAGAGGAACTGGCAACCCACTCTAGTATTCTTGCCTGGAGAATCCCCATGGACAAAGGAGCCTGGCAGGCTATGGTCAGTGGTGTCACAAAAAGATTTGGGCATGACTTAGCCACTAAACAGCAACAACATGTAATACATACACTTACTCCTTCCTCATAAACCACGTGTGTCTAACTTCCTTCACTAGATTTTGAGGCATCTGAAGGATAATCTCTCATTTTATTCCTCTGTATGTCCCTAGTGTTAAGCACAGTGCTTGGTATGTAATAGAGAGCTGGTTGAAAAAAATGAATTATGTTCACTTTATGCCAATAGACTAAATTGACTTTGGGACATGATTTTCTAAAGAAAAAATAAATAGCATGATTATTTATGCATTTCCTAATGCCTACAAAACAAAATGGGTGAAAGGAAGAGTCCAAAACTAAAGGGACAATATGTCACACACAATATTGACATTTTGTTCTCACTTGTTCATCCTACTGGGCTTTGGGGATGTTCTGTCCTGTTGTAATAAGTTTCAGAACAGTTCGATTTAAAGAACCATCAACCTGGTGAAAAGTAGCATGTGAACAACTTATTTGAATTTGACAGACAGTCCATCAAGAACCATTTAATAGGTATACTCACCAATGACCTTTCAGGCTCAAAGGAGGTAATATTTCTTCCCTTAGTGACAAAATTATATCTGAAGAATAGCTTACTCACTGGTAGTTTCTGTTAATATCACTATTTTTCATGCCCTTTATTAGATTTTGATATCCCTATGGCCAGGATCCATGTCTTGTTCATCTTTATATCCTGATCACCTAACACAATAACTGACAGCTAGTAGGTTCTTGGTAAATGTTCATTGAATTAATTATTAGCTTTAAACCACTCATTAGGTATGTGAACTTCATGCAAAGGGAAGAAATTGTGTAATTTAAAATGTGAACCTTAGTTTAGAATACCATCTAGTCAGTAGTATAGAAGAGAAAGTTGTGAGGCTGTTAACTTCAAATTTATGAAAAAAACAAAAACTATGTTCTCTCAAGTGCCTGTGTGGGCTTATAGCACAATGGAGAAGGCCAAAGAACTACTGGTGAAATTGATATAAAAGTGCTTATACGGTGAAATATCTATGCAACACTCTTAGAAGAGACCTTATAACTAATACTTTCTGACCTCCAACTCTGGCTTGAGCTGTGTGGTAACTGTGTGTGGAGTTGTTGAAATGACTCTAGTTTTCGAAAGGAAGCTCATGTGATTAGTTGAATATATTCTTTAAAAATCCATTAGAATGAATATAATTATGATCTGAATGAATCTGACATGAGTTTGGCTCATTTTAGCTGAATTTATGAAAAAAAAAAATGAGTTCTATAATAATCGGTGTTTAAATATGATACTGAGACATCCTGCAGGGGGATGAGGATGGTTGGAGGGAGACTCTAGAGGGAGGGAATAAATGTATACATATGGTTGATTCACACTGTCATACAGCAGAAACTAACACAACATTATAAAGAAATTTAAAAATCTAACTGATATTGGTTGAATGAGGAAGACCATTTTTAAAACTAACTTTTAACATTTTGTTTTTAAATTAATATAAAATAAAAATATTTTGATATACACTTCAATAGGTTTTAAAGTACGTATAGATTTGTGTATAAAATAAAAATATTTTTGATATACACTTCAATAGGTTTTAAAGTACGTATAGATTTGTGTAACCACCAGGATAATCAGGATAAAGAACAGTGCTCTCACCTCCAAATTTCCTCTTCCTCCTTCTTTGCAGTTACATCCCCCTCTTACTCCTACCCTCTGGCAATCATTGATCTGTGCTACATCACTGTAGCTTTGTGTAGTCAAGAATTCTATATAGCTGAAATCACATGTGTTTTATTTTGAGGTTGGCTTTGTTCACTCAGCATGATTCCTTTGACATTTATCTAAATTGTTGTATATGGTCTGTGCGAGTGTATCAATAGTTTATTTATTTATTTATTTTTTTGCTTCTGTGTAGTATTTTGTTGTATATACTGTGATTGGTTTACCAGTTTACCCCATAAAAGTCATTTGAAATATTTCCAGTGTTTGTAAATTATAAGTAGACTTCTATAAATATTTGAGTGCAGGAATTCATGTGAGCATATTTTTTTTTCTTTAGGGTAAATATCTTGTAATGAAATATCTGGGTTATATGATAAATTCCTGTTCAATTTTTTATAAGCTGCCAGACTGTTTTCCTTAGTGGATGTATCATTTTTGCATTCCCACTAGCTATAAATGAGAAGTCCAGTTTCTCCATACCCTCACCAGAATTTGTCATAATTTTTAATTGTAAGTATTCTAATATGTGTGTAAGACTGTCTCATCATGGTTTTAATTTGCATGTCCTTAATGACTAGAATTGATGCTTTTGAACTGTGGTGTTGGAGAAGACTCTTGAGAGTCCCTTGGACTGCAAGGCGATCCAACCAGTCCATTCTAAAGATCAGTCCTGGGTGTTCTTTGGAAGGAATGATGCTAAAGCTGAAACTCCAGTACTTTGGCCACCTCATGCGAAGAGTTGACTCATTGGAAAAGACTGATGCTGGGAGGGACTGGGGACAGGAGGAGAAGGGGACAACAGAGGATGAGATGGCTGGATGGCATCACCGACTCTATGGATATGAGTTTGAGTGAACTCCAGGAGTTGGTGATGGACAGGGAGGCCTGGCGTGCTGCAATTCATGGGGTCGCAAAGAGTCGGACACGACTGAGTGACTGAACGTAACTGAACTGAATGACTAGTTGAACATATTTTTACTTGCTTATGTTTCAGCTTTTCTCTTTGGTGACTTTTCCTTTCAAGTGTTTTGCCTGTTAATGCTTTTTTCTTACTTTTGAGTATACTGAGTTCTTTATGTATTTTGGATAGAAGTCCTTTGTCAAATATATATGAAACACTTTTCTGTAGCTTGCCTTTTAATTTTCTTAACAGTTTTTTTCTCAGAGCAAAAGTTCTTAATTTTAGTATGTCCAATTTAGCATTTTTTTCTTCTAAGGATCTTACTTATATTGTCATCCCTAAAGACTTTTTGCATAACAAGTCATAAAGATTTTCTATTATGTTTTCTTTTAGAGATTTTATAGTTTAACATTTTATATTTCAACCTATGAGTTAATTTTTATATAAAGTGTAAGGTTCATGATTTGTATATGGGTGTCTCATATTTCCAATGCCATTTTTCAACACTTTCTCCATTGAAATGTTTTGTGTATTTGTAGAAAAATCATTTGTCATATCTCAGTAGGTTTATATTGTCAAAAATAAACAAAGCCAGACTTAAAATGGTAAGGACAGATTTTATTCAGTAATACACTGCTGCAATAGGGAAAAGAACCCAGTACAAACTCAGCTTGATTTATATAGAGGCATTTGCAAGAGTCAGAGACCAGGAAATGTGTGAGTAGGCCCTCAGTAGAGGGCACGGGGAGGGATTGGTATATGTGATACTCATCTGGGTTTGCTGACTGGTGCTTACTGAAGTTAGACTCCTACCCTCCCACAGAGGCTGGGAGACAGAGGCTCTATCTTCAGGTGATGGCTAAAATAACTAGTAAATTTGGGGGCTATCTTGAGTTTCTCATGCAGGCAGGCATTTTAACGGGTCTACAGTATTCCTAGGGATATAGCCTTGAGCTATTAGAAACTATGTTAGTATTTCTTCAAGTCGTATAGATCCAGGTTGAAGCCTAATGGAGAATTGCTCAGAGGAGCCTGACTAGACCTTGGTCAAGGAGAGAGACTCTCTATCATTACTAACCTCTTCTTTCTGCTCCTTTGATCTATGTGTCTTTCCCATAACCAATATCATGCTGTATGGGTTACTGTAGTTTTATGTCAAGTCTTACACCCTCCAACTTTATTCTTCATTTAAAAAGTATTTTGGTTCTTCTATTTCCCTTGTATTCCATCTAATGTTTTTGTTAGGAATTCAGCTGAACTAGGGGGTCCAGGTGATTCAAGTGGTAAAGAATCTGCCTGCCACTGCAGGAGATGCAGGAGATGCAGGTTGGATCCCTGGGTCAGGAAGATCCTCTGAAGGAGGAAATTTTAAGTATTCTTGCCTGGGAAATCCCATGGACAGAGGAGCCTGGCAGGCTACAGTCCATGGGGTCGCAAAGAGTTGGATACAACTGAGCACATACACCTGATAATGGCCATGAACATCACTCATATAGTGTGTTATAGTGTGGTAACTATAGAGAGATGAACTATCAGGTATGGAGTAAGTGATTAAAACAACATCCACAACAGAAGTAACAGTCTAAATCTTTAGTCACCAGCTGTCATAGTTTAAGCAAGAAGCTAAACTTGCCCATGTTCCATTGTTCCCCATGGAATTCTCTGCTGGACTGTGGATTGGGTAGATCAGCACAGATATAGGGTTTATCTCACTGTTGAGAGATAGAAAGACTGACAGACAGTGAGTGAGGGAGGTAGGAAAGGTGGGAGAGGGAAAGAATATACATGAATGACAATAAAAATAAGATTTTTGAGAAACAAGAGGATATGGACTCTAGTACACAAGTGCTAAAGATGGGCTTGATAGTGAGAGGGACACTGCCTCCTTTGTAATAGACAGAGGGAAGATTGGCAAAATGGGTGCACAGAGGCAACATGATAGGTTTGACTGTGAGCTAAGACTGTGGGTAAAATTTCATCTATGGGCTTTTATTTTCTCAGTAAAATATGAAGTCAAGTCATTAGCTCAGTGAGACATTACAAGATACTTGAGGAGATTCAGTGTCAAAAACTTGATTTGAAGATCAATATTAATAAACAAATCCATAAGGCAAGTACAGTAGGATCCTGAGCCAGTGTGGGATGTCCATTTGAGTTACATACATAGACCGTCCACCATATTCTATCCATAAAATGAATATGGATTCTTTAAAATTACAAATAGGCTCATACTAAACGTACACTTTACAATTTACTTTTTTAAAAACTCAGCATATTTCAGGCATTTCCCCCGAGACATTATATAGAGATTTACTACATTCATTTAGTAGCTGCATTGTATTCTGTAGTATGGCTGCAATGAAACCATTCCAAAATTTATCTCTATAACCATTTTCTGGAGTCAGGGAAGATGGAAAAAAAATGAGAATGCAACTATGGGATACTTTATGTGGGGATGTGGCAGATTCATGTTGATGTATGGCAAAACCAATACAATATTGTAAAGTAAAAAAAAATAATAATAAAAAATAAAAGAAAAAAATAATTTCAAATATAAAAAATAATTCATTTATTAAATATTTCAAACATTCTTTCATGTTATAAATCTGTTTAATAAGTACATACTATGTACCTGTACCACTTAGACAAGAGTTAGCTCCAGAATGTGAAATAATCACTTTATGTCTGAAAGAATGCAAAGACTATGAGACAGCATTGAAATAAGCTCTAAAAGGAGATAATAATCTTTCTGCATGTTTGCTAATTAAGTTTTACCTAATTGTGGCCAGGTTGTTTCCTGCTGAATAGACCCTCAGAATCATTTGTTCCCTTCTTAAATGTTGAATCTTTTTCATTGTTGTTTATTGAAAGATCCTGAAGACTTTCAAAGAATACTCTGGTATGATGAGCAAAGATGTACTTGACTCAAAATTCTGAAATCTTACATCAGTGCCTTTTTTACATAGTTACCCTTTCTTTTAAAAATTAATTTTTATTGGAGTATAGTTGCTTTGGGCTTCCCTGCTGGCTCAGCTGGTAAAGAGTGCCTGCAATATGGGAGACTCAAGTTCAATTCCTGGGTCAGGAAGTTCCCCTAGAGAAGGAAAGGGCAACCCCTCCAGTATCCTTGCCTGGAAAATTCCATGGACAGAGGAGCCTGGTGGGCTACAGTCCATGAGGTCACAAAGAGTTGGACAAGACTGAATGACTGACAGACAGTTGTTTTACAATATGGTGTTAGTTTCCGCTGTACAGTTAAGTGAATCAGCTGTATGTATACATATATCCCTTCTTTTTTTGGATTTCCTTCCCATTTAGGACACCTATTGGTACTACATATAAAATAAATAACTAATGAGAACCTACTGTGTAGCTCAGGGAATCCTACTCAGTCATCCTTTTTTTATGCTTAAGTCTGCTAGGGAGGAGCACCTCTAGTATGAAGAAAATTCTGGACTGCTGCTGGTATTCTCCCTGTTTACCTTGAGCTTTCCCTTCTTCCTGACAAAGCTCTCCCGTGATGAATATGGCAGTTCATTCTTTTTATTCAAAAGTTATCTCTCCAGCCCCATCTGTGTTGTCTGTCTCTCTTTCTCACTCCTTGTCTTTCCTGTCTCTAATAAACATATCTTCCTCTGAGTGATGGGTAGAATAACAGCTCAGCATCGTTTGCAGCGCTGCCCTTCTTTATACCAGAAAATTTTTTTAAAGCCAATATCTAAATATAGAGTTGAAATTAGGAAGTATGCTTTCCATTTCTTGACTCACTCCATCATTTGCTTGCTATGGGGGCTGCAGGGAACTGCTTGACCTCTCGGTTTCCTTTGGTTCAATGAAGGCAATAATTCTTGCCTTGCCTTCCAGATGTAGGTGAGTAATTAATGGTTGTGGAGTCCTTTGAAACTCGAAAAGGAAGCCACAAAGGCTAACCCCTCACAGAATTCATCTCAGTTTTTGAAGTAATTTACATAGGAAAATAAATAGTTCAGATGTGTGGGAGAAAACCATGAGAGCTAAAGCAAATTCATCCACAAATTCACAAGAAGATGCTCAAAGAGACAGGAAGCTATTTAGCCCGGCCTTCCCCCCAACCTGTGCACTCGCTGTTGCACTTGTTCTGTGACACCTCACATGAACTAGTGGTGAGTGAGTTGTCCTTGAAAGAAGCAGGGTTTTGGAATCAGAAAGACCCGGTTAACACAGGTAATTCTACCACTTTCTCGCTATAAGAACTAGGGCACATGACTTGTTACATCACACCTTTTTCTGTGCCTCAGTTTCCTTATTTTGTACAGCAGCAATTACCTTTACAACACAGAGCTGTCAGTGAGAATTATATACATGCACACACATGTGCCTGTGTGTGTTAATGCTCAGGCATCATCCAGTTTCACAGAATGTCCATTCCCTTCCACTTTTTGGAAAGGAGATGGAAGGACAGGTCATGTGGCAAAGTGGCCAGGTCGGCTGCCCTGGTGACAGTTGACAGCCCTGACAAGACACTTTGAAGCCAGGTAGAGCAGACAGAGTTTGGCTCAGGTTTTACTGTACTTGCCTGAGTGAGTTAGTGTTCCCCTATGATTTCAAACACATGAAGTGTCTCACACCAGACCACGTTCCCTTATTCTGCAACCAGCAACAATATCAACCATGTCTTAAACAAAGGAGAACACTATATACCTTCTAAAAGGAAGAGTCCTTGTTGAGCTCCAGAAACTAAGACAATACACATGAGGATCCTCTGGAGAACAGAGCATCAAAGTCCATGGTATGTGAGAAGACCACCTTTCTCAGGGAAGAAAGGATGTGTAGAAGTGGACAGCAGTTTCCAAGATAGCAAAGCCACAGATGGTAAGGATGTGCACATTTTTAGGACTTCTATAAAAGTTAGTATAGAGTCCTTAGGGTGATTAATTATCCCTCAATGTATAATCGGAGTCTTCTGAGAGCAGGGAGCAATTGAACTGAGTCTCTGGAATACTGCTCTGTTCTCAGATCAGGACTGCACTAAGGGAAGTAGCTTTGATAATGTCACATGTAGCAGGGACACATTTCATTTTCTGATCACATTATATAAGACAAATAGGTAATAGCAACCAAAAAGAAGAAAGGGTTCCTTTAGTGACGTGCAAGGGAACTAATAGGAATATGGCAGCTTTTACATGTAGCTCATTTTTGACTGTTACACTTTACTAAATTAATATTTTATACTACCAAAAATCTCTAAAATGGTCAAATCCTGGGTCCAGTAGTCATTTCTATATCAGTGCTATATTATAGGTATTTGTGAATATAGCTGTTTTCTTCACTAGAATTTGGCATGAGAATATATATTATTTTTCTATTCCTCTAGTACATTTCATGGTACTACATATTAGAGTCTCTCAAATTCTTGCACAAAAGATTTTGAAAATATTAAAAGAACTATCATTAGAAAAAGTTTTTAAATTCCATAAATGCAAAATACAATGATTGTTAAATCTTAATATTTGAGGGAGAGAATATTTAATTCACTAGAATAAAAAATGAGGTAACTGAAAATTGAAACACATATCCTCTTAATTTTTACAATAAATTATCAGAGTACTCAACAAGCTTGAGTATGGACATGTAGGGTTCCATTGAAACATGGTGATAATAGGACGGAATCAGAAAGAAAAGAACTCAATGATTAGACAAAACATTTAAAATACTTTTTTTGTTTATAGGAGTTATATATGATTTGCATAGAAACTATTAAAAATATAATAAAACTGGATTTCCTACTTAAAATTTTCCTTTGTTTTAGTGTTTATTGACTAATCTGTCTCCTACAGATTGGATGTTTCTACGTTTTTCATGTCCCAAATTGGAATATATGCTACGATTAATTTTTGAAATACAACTAATGTTTTTTTGTTGTTGTCTTTTGTTAAGGGCTTTATATTTTTGAAGCAGCTTTAGGTTCACCACAAAATTGACAGAAAATTACAGAGATTTTTCATGTAGACCTTGTCACCCCATCAGTTCAGTTCAGTCACTCAGTCGTGTCTGACTCTTTATGACCCCAAGGACTGCAGCATGCCAGGCTTCCCTGTCCATCTCCAACTCCCAGAGTTTACTCAAACTCTTGTCCATTGAGTTATCCATCCAACCGTCTCATCCTCTGTCATCCCCTTCTCCTCCCACCTTCAATCTTTCCCAGCATCAGGGTATTTTCAAATGAGTCATTTCTTTGCATCAGGTGGCCAAAGTATTGGAGCTTCAGCTTCAACATCAGTCCTTCCAATGAATATTCAGGACAGATCTCCTTTAGGATGGACTGGTTGTATCTCCTTGCAGTCCAAAGGACTCTCAAGAGTTCTCCAACACCACAGTTCAAAAGCATCAATTCTTTGGCACTCAGCTTTCTTTATAGTCCAACTCTCACATCCATACATGACTACTGGAAAAACCATAGCCTTGACTAGACAGACCTTTGTTGGCAAAGTAATGTCTCTGCTTTTTAATATGCTGTCTAGGTTGGTCATAATTTTTCTTCCAAAGAGTAAGCGTCTTTTAATTTCATGGCTGCAGTCACCATCTGCAGTGATTTCGGAGCCCCCCAAAATAAAGTCTGCCACTGTTTCCACTCTTTCTCCATCTATTCACAATGAAGTGATGGGACTGGATCCCATGATCTTAGTTCTGCATAGCTTCCCCCTTTATCAGTCTCCCCCACCAGAGTGGTATACTTGTTACAACTGATTAACCTACATTGACCCGTTATTCTCACCTAATTTCCATAGTTTACATCAGGGTTAAGTCTTGCTGTTGTACATTCAGTGGGTTTGGAAAAATGTATAATGACATGTATCCACCATTATACAATCATACAGAATCCTTTCACTGCCCTACATATCCTCTGTGTGTCCTCACCTAGTCAATCATCTTTTCCTGTGCTTTTAACCCCTGGCAAACAGTGATCTTTTTACTATCTCCATACTTTTGCCTTTTCCAGAATGTCATATATTTGGAAACATAGTATGTAGCCTTTTCCAGATTGGCTTCTTTCACTTAGTATAATAATATTCACTTAAGGAGGTCCTTCCATGTTTTTTTCAGGATTTGATAGGTCATTTTTTGTTAGGGATGAATTAATATTCTATTGCCTGGATATATCACAGCTTCTTTATCTATTTACCTACCAAAGGACATACTGGCTTCTTCCAAGCTTTGGCAATTATGAATAAAGCTGCTATAAACATCTGTGTGCATATTTTTGTGTGGACATAAGCTCTCGATGGGGCTTTCCCGGTGGCTCAGATGATAAAAGATCCACCTGTAATGCAAGAGACGATCCCCTGGAGAAAGGAATGGCAACCTACTCCAGTATTCTTGCCTGGAGGATCCCCATGGACAGAGGAGCCTGGTGGGCTACAGCCCATGGACTCTCAAAGAGTTGGACATGACTAAACGACTCACACACACACAGAAGCTCTCAACTCCTTTGGGCAGATACCATGGTGCATGATTGCTAGATCATATGTTAAGAGTATGCTTAATTCAGTGCTCTTTTTGGCAGGACATATACTAAAGAGTATGTTTAATTTATAAGAAACCACTAAACTTTCTTGGCTGTACTATTTTGCATTTCCACCAGCAATGAATGAGAACTCCTGTCACTCTACATCCTTGCAAGCATTCAGTTTTATCAGTGTTATGGGTGTTGGCTATCCTATTAGGTGTGTTGGTGTCTGTTAAGGCCTTTAGCCCATGTTTTAATTGAGTTATTTTCTTATTGTTGAGTAGTAAGCGTTCTTTGTATACTTTGGATGCCAGTCCTTTATCAGATGTCTCTTTTGCACAGATACATATTGTATCCCAATCTGTAGCTTGTCTTCTGATTCTCGTTGTTTTCTTTTTAATTTTCATTGTTTTTTTTTCTAGATTATGAATAATCTTATTATAAGATTACATGTAGCTGTGAGGAACAAAGCAGGCTCATAAGAACAGAAAAGAGGATTTTAGGGAGAGTGGTGTCTGTGAGCAGGTCCTGCTGCTAAGTCACTCCAGTCGTGTCCAACTCTGTGCAACACCATAGACGGCAACCCACCAGGCTCTCCCGTCCCTGGGATTCTTCAGGCAAGAACACTGGAGTGGGTTGCCATTTCCTTCTCCAATTCATGAAAGTGAAACGTGAAAGTGAAGTCTCTCAGTCGTGTCCGACTCTTTGCGACCCCATGGACTGCAGCCCATCAGGCTCCTCCATCCATGGGATTTTCCAGGCAAGAGTACTGGAGTGGGGTGCCATTGCCTTCTCTGGTGAGCAGGTCCTAGGCAGCAGAAATTTGTGAGTCTTCTGGATAGTATCAGATCAGCTTTTGACTCAGTCAATAGTGACTGTGATCTGTGGCTCACTGTTTTCCTTTATCTTTTATCCACACCTAAAAACATATAACTGGCATACAATAAAATATACTATACTATACTTTTTCAAAGGCACACAATTTAATAGCTTCTGACATATCGTACCTGAGAAATCATTACTACAATCAAGACGGTTAACATATTGATCAGCCCCCAAAGTTTCCTCATGTTCTTTTTTCTTTAAAAAAATATTTATTTATTTTTATTGAGGTATATATGCTTTACAATATTGTGTTACTTTCTGCTGTACAATGAAGTGAATCAACTATATTTATACATATATCCCCTCTGTATTGTGTTAGGGGAAGCACACTGATTGAAACCACCCACCCTGGCCAGATACCATAGTAACCATTTGCATGAGTTGTTTTATGGTAGGAGGTCCTGGTAAGGAACAGGGAACTAATAAGCCTCCACCAACCAGAAGAGTTTGGGAAAGGTCAAAAGGAGACACCATCTATCTGCCCACCTCCCAGAATCCTTCTCTCTGGCATCCATCTTGGCTGAACAAGGTGTGCACCACCAGGAAGAACTCTGAGTCAGAATGATTGGCTAAGGACGACCCAGAAACTAATCCCGTCACCATAAAACCCAAGACTGCAAGCCATGAGACACAGCTGTTCTCCTGGGTTCCCTTACCCTACTGCTCTCTACCCGGGTGCCCTTTCCCAATAAAATCTCCTGCTTTGTCAGCAGATGTGTCTCCTCGGACAATTCATTTCTGAGTGTTAGACAAGAGCCCAGTTTCGGGCCCTGGAAGGGGTCCCCTTTCCTGCAACAATTGGATCTTCTTTCTACTTCTCCCTGCCCAATCCCACCCTCCTAGGTTACCACAAAGCACTGAATGGAGCTTACCTCGTCTTCCCACTAGTCATTTCCTCATGTCCTCTCTTTATTATTATTATTATCCTCATGTTCTTTTGCAATCTCTCCCTCCTTATCCTTTCTGTCTCCTTCCTCACTCTTGCTCCACCTTTTCTCTGTCACAAGAGACTGGTTTGTATTTTCTATACTTTTATATAACTAGAATCATAGAATATATATATACACACATCGGAGAAGGCGATGGCACCCCACTCCAGTACTCTTGCCTGGAAAATCCCATGGATGGAGGAGCCTGGTGGGCTGCAGTTCATGGGGTCATGAAGAGTTGGACACGACTGAGAGACTTCACTTTCACTTTTCACTTTCTTGCATTGGAGAAGGAAATGGCAACCCACTCCAGTGTTCTTGCCTGGAGAATCCCAGGGACAGGGGAGCCTGGGGGGTTGCCATCTATGGGGTTGCACAGAGTCGGACAAGACTGAAGTGACTTAGCAGCAGCATATATATACATACTGTACACTGTTAACTATAGTCATCATGCTCTACATTACATCTCCAAGACTTATTCATCTTATACTAGAAATTTGTACCTTTTCACCAATTTCACTCATTTCCTCCATGTTTTCGCTATTGTAAATAATGCCACAAGGAACATGCAGATATCTCTTCAGGACAGTGATTTTACTTCATTTGTATATATAATCAGAAGTGGAATCACTGGATCATATGGTAATTCTCCTTTTAATTTTTGAGGAAGTTCCATGTTGTTTTTCAGTGTCTGCACCAATGTATATTCCAATTTGTGCATTCCCAATAATGCACCAAGTGCTCCTTTTTATCCACATCTTCACCAGGATTTGTAATCTCTCTCTCTCTCTTTTTTTATTTAGAAATAATTTTATTTCTGTTACAGGCATTGTTATACTTCCTTCAGGAAGGAAGCCTGACAGTCTGACCTTTTTTTTCTGTTTTCTTTTAATTGGAGGCTAATTACTTTACAATATTGTACTGGTTTTGCCATACATTGATATGAATCAGCCATGGATATACATGTGTTCCCCATCCTGAACTTCCTTCCTACCTCCCTCCCGATCCCATCCCTTTGGGTCATACCAGTGCACCAGCCCTGAGCACCCTGTCTCATGCATCGAACCTGGATTGGTGATCTGTTTCACATATGATAATATACATGTTTCAATGCTATTCTCTTAGATCATCCCACCCTCGCCTTCTTCCACAGAGTCCAAAAGACTGTTCTATACATCTGTGTTTCTTTTGCTGTCACACATATAGGGTTATAATTACCACCTTTCTAAATTCCATATATATGCATTAGTATACTGTATTGGTGTTTTTCTTTCTGGCTTACTTCTATATAATAGGCTCCAGTTTCATCCACATCATTAGAACTGATTCAAATGTATTCTTTGTAATGGCTGAGTAATATTGCATTGTGTATATGTACCACAGCTTTTGTCTGCTGATGGACATCTAGTTGCTTCCAAGTCCTTGATATTATAAACAGTGCTGTGATGAACATTGGGGTACATGTGACACGTGTCTCCTTCAATTCTGGGTTCCTCAGTGTGTATGCCCAGCAGTGGGATTGCTGGGTCATATGGCAGCTCTATTTCCAGTTTTTTAAGGAATCTCCACACTGTTCTCCATAGTGGCTGTACTAGTTTGCATTCCCACCGATAGTGTAACAGGGTTCCCTTTTCTCCACACACTCTTCAGCACTTATTGTTTGTAGACTTTTGGATAGCAGCCATTCTGACCAGCGTGAGATGGTACCTCATTGTGGTTTTGATTTGCATTTCTCTGATAATGAGTGTATCTTTTCATATGTTTGTTAGCCATCTGTATGTCTTCTTTGGAGAAATGTCTATTTAGTTCTTTGGCCCATTTTTTGATTGGGTCATTTATTTTTCTGGAATTGAGCTGCATGAGCTGCTTGTATATTTTTGAGATTAATTCTTTGTCAGTTGCTTCATTTGCTATTATTTTCTCCCATTCTGAAGGCTGTCTTTTCACCTTGCTTATAATTTACTTCATTATGCAAAAGCTTTTAAGTTTAGTTAAGTCACATTTGTTTAGTTTTGCTTTTATTTCCATTACTCTGGGAGGTGGGTCATTGAGGATCCTGCTGTAATTTATGTCAGAGGGTGTTTTACCTATGTTTTCCTCTAGGAGTTTCTGGTCTTACATTTAGAACTTTAATCCACTTTGAGTTTATTTTTGTGTATGGTGTTAGAAAGTGTTCTAGTTTAATTCTTTTACAAGTGGTTGACCAGTTTTCCCAGCACCACTTGTTAAAGAGATTGTCTTTTCTCCATTGTATATTCTTGCCTTCTTTGTCAAAGATAAGCTGTCCATAGGTGCATAGATTTATCTCTGGGCTTTCTATTTTGTTCCATTGATCTATATTTGTCTTTGTACCAGTACCATACTGTCTTGATGACTGTAGCTATGTAGTATAGCCTGAAATCAGGCAGGTTGATTCCTCCAATTCCATTCATCTTTCTCAAGATTGCTTTGGCTATTCAAGGTTTTTTTCATATTTCCATGCAAATTGTGACATTATTTGTTCTAGTTCTCTGGGGAAAAAAAAAAAAAAAAACCTTTTGTAGCTTGATAGGGATTGCATTGAATAGATTGCTTTGGGTAGTATACTCATTTTCACTATATTGATTCTTCCAATACAGGAACATGGTATATTTCTCCATCTATTTGTGTCCTCTTTGATTTCTTTCATCAGTGTTTTATAGCTTTCTATATATAGGTCTTTTGTTTCTTTAGGTAGATATATTCCTAAGCATTTTATTCTTTTCTTTGCAATCATGAATGGAATTGTTTCCTTAATTTCTCTTTTTGTTTTCTCACTGTTAGTGTATAGGAGTGTAAGGGGTTTCTGTGTGTTAATTGTATTTCCTGCAACTTTACTATATTCATCGATTAGTAATCTTCTGGTGGAGGGTTTTCTACATAGAGGAGCATGTCATCTGCAAAGAGTGAGAGTTTTATTTCTTCTTTTCCAATCTGGATTCCTTTTTTTTTTTTTTTCCTGCTCTGATTGCTGTGGCCAAAACTTCCAAAACTATGTTGAACAGTAGTGATGAGACTGTACACCCTTGTCTTGTTCTTGACTTTAAGGGAAATGCTTTCAGTTTTTCACCATTGAGGATAATGTTTGCTGTGGCTTTGTCATATACAGCTTTTATTATGTTGAGGTATGTTCCTTCTATTCCTGCTTTCTGGAGGGTTTTTATCATAAATTGATGTTGAATTTTGTCAAAGGCTTTCTCTGCATCTATTGAGATAACCATATGGTTTTTATCTTTCAATTTGTTAACATGGTGTATTACATGATTGATTTGTGGATATTGAAGAATCCTTGCATCCCTGGGATAAAGCCTGCTTGGTCATGATGTATGATCTTTTTAATATGTTTTTGGATTCTGTTGGCTAGAATTTTATTAAGGATTTTTGCATTTATGTTGATCAGTGATATTTGGCCTGTAGTTTTCTTTTTTTGTGGCATTTTTGTCTGGTTTTGGTATTACAGTGATGGTGGCCTATTGTATGGAATATCTTTTTCCAGCCCTTCACTTTCAGTCTGTATGTGTCCCTTGTTTTGAGGTGGGTCTCTTGTAGACAACATATATAGGGGTCTTGTTTTTGTATCCATTCAGCCACTCTTTGTCTTTTGTTTGGGGCATTCAACCCATTTACATTTAAGGTAATTATTAGTAAGTATGATCCCATTGCCATTTACCTTTTTTTGGGGGTGACGGGGTTCAAGTTTATAAACCCTTTCTGTGTTTCCTGTTTAAGGAAGATCCTTTAGCATATGTTGAGGAGCTGGTTTGGTGGTGCTGAATTCTCTCAGCTTTTGCTTGTCTGTAAAGCTTTTGATTTCTCCTTCATATTTGAATGAGACCCTTGCTGGGTACAGTAATCTGGGTTGTAGGTTCTTCTCTTTCATCACTTTAAGTGTGTCCTGCCATTCCCTTCTGGCCTGAAGTGTTTCTATTGAAAGATCAGCCTTTATCATTATAGGAATCCACTTGTGTCTTATTTTTTGTTTTTCCCTTGCTGCTTTTAATATTTGTTCTTTGTTTTTGATCTTTGTTAATTTGAGTAATATGTGTCTTGGGGTGTTTTGCCTTGGGTTTATCCTGTTTGGGACTCTCTGGGTTTCGTGGGCTTGGGTGACTATTTCCCTCCCCATTTTAGGGAAGTTTTCAACTATTATCCTCTCGAGTATTTTTTCATGGCCTTTCTTTTTATCTTCTTAATCTGGGACTCCTATGATGTGAATGTTGGGGCATTTGACATTGTCCCAGAGGTCTCTGAGGTTGTCCTCATTTCTTTTAATTCTTTTCCTTTTTTCCTCTCTGCTTAGTTTATTTACACCATTCTATATTCTACCTCATGTATCCTATCTTCTGTCTCTGTTATTCTGTTTGTTCCCGCTAGAGTGTTTTTGATCTCATTATTGCATTATTCATTATTGACTGACTCTTTTTTTTATTTCTTCTAGGTCCTTGTTAAACATTTTTTGCATCTTTTCAATTCTTGTCTCCAGGCTATTTATCTATAACTCCATTTTGTTTTCAAGATTTTGGATCGTTTTTATTATCATTATTCTGAATTCTTTTTCAGGTAGACTCCCTATCTCCTCCTCTTTTGTTTGTTTTTTGGGGGGCCTTTATCATGTTCCTTTACCTGCTGAGTATTTATCTGCCTTTTCATCTTGTTTAGATTGCTGTGTTTGGGGTGGCCTTTCTGTATTCTGGCAGTTTGTGTTTCATCTTTATTGTGGAGGTTCCTTGCTGTGGGTGGGGTTTGACAGGTGGCTTGTCAAGGTTTCCTGGTTAGGGAAGCTTGTGTCAGTGTTCTGGTGGGTGGAGCTGGATTTCTTCTCTCTAGAGTGCAAAGAAGTGTCCAGTCATGAGTTTTGAGATGTCTATGGGATTGATGTGACTTTGGGCAGCCTGTATTTTGAAGCTCAGGGCTATGTTCCTGCATTGCTGGAGAATTTGCGTGGTATGTCTTGCTCTGGAACTTGTTGGCTCTTGGGTGGTGCTTGGTTTCAGTGTAGGTACGGAGGCTTTTGGATGAGCTCTTATCAATTAATGTTCCCTGGAGTCAGGAGTTCTCTGGTGTTCTCAGGCTTTGGACTTAAGCCTCCTGCCTCTGGTTTTCCATCTTATTTTTGCAGTAGCCTCAGGACTTCTCTATCTCTACACCACCAATGATAAAACATCTAGGTTAATGATGAAAAGTTTCTCCACAGTAAGGGACACCCAGAGAGGTTCACAGAGTTACATGGAGAAGAGAAGAGGGAGGAGGCAGATACACATGACCAGGAGGAGAAGAGGGGGAATAAAAAGGGGAGAGAGCAAGTTAGCCAGTAATCAATTCCTTATGTGCTCTCCACAGTCTGGACCCCTCAGAGAGGATTCATGGAGTTACAGAGAAGAGACAAGGGAGGAAGGAGACAGGTGACCAGGAGGAGAAAAGGGGGAATCAAAAGTAGAGAGACAGATCCAGCCAGTAATCAGTTCCTGAAGTGTTCTCCACAGCCCAGAACACACAAAGAGATTTATAGAGTTGTGTAGAGAAGAGAAGAGGGAGAGAGGAGATAGAGGCGACCTGGTGGAGAAAAAGGAGAGTCAAAAGGAGGAGAGAGCAATTAAGCCAGTAATCACACTCCCAAGTAAAAATGGGTACTGAAGATTGGGTTCTTAAAGGTACAAAATTAATAACAAATACCAAAAAGCAAAGATTAAAAATCTAGAGTGGAAGTTAGACTCTCAAAAATACAATATTAAAAAAAAATATAATCACAAAAATTATAAAATATATATATATGAAATTTGCTTTAAAAATAGGGAATTTTTTTGCATGGTAATAGTAGGTTATAAAAATGAAAAAGTAGTAATAGAGGACCTAAAAATAAAAAAAAATTAAAGTTTAAAAAATTATAATAGTAAAAATATATCTAGGAATTTCTCTGGAGCTGTTGCAGGCAGTATGGGGTCAGTTCAGTTTCAGATAGTTCCTGAGCCAGTTTATACTTCTCAAGATCTATAGGCTCCTTCCAATTAAGTCAGTGCTAACTACTGACTGTAGTTTTAATCTGTTGCACCTGTCACTTCCAAAGCAGTTCCCTCTGTTTACTTTAGCTTTTTCTGTTTGCTGGTCTCTTCGGTGTCTGATTTCTGCCCTGACACAAGAGGGCAAAGGTGATCACTTATTCAGGCTCACTTGTTCAGTCGTGCTGTGTGGAGGGAGGAACACTGCAAACAAATATCACTGGCATGTGTGGGAAGTGCTCACAGTGTCTCGGCCACACTGGGTTTGCCCCTGCTCATGGTGTGTGCACTTTCCCAGTCTACAATTCTCAGGCTCTAGGTTGCTTTGCCGGGGAACTGTCTGATGCTGGCCATGGGTTTCGTGTACTTCCCAGGTCTAAGCTACTCAGGTTCAGGTTCTCGGGTACTCCACACAGGTTCAGACTTGGTTGGGCCTGCGTTTTGTGCTCTTCCCAGGTCCGAGCAGCTCAGGTGACCAGATGCTTGGGGAGCGCAGTCTCCCCGGGTGGGGAGTGCATCTGATCACCTCCCGGGTCCCATCCACTAGGTTTCCTGGGTTGCAGCCAGAGTGCCCATCTCAGGTGTGCTGTGTGTCTCTTCTGGGGAGCTGATCTCTGGCTGCGACACTCCTGGCAGATGTCAACCATCCAGAATTCGAAGAAGTCTTGGTTAGCAACTGGGAGCCTGCTTGCAGTTTGGTAAAGGATGCCTCTCTGGGGCAGAGATTGCCACTTTCCTGTTCTGTCTTCCCTCCCACTTGCCTCCCTCTCTCTGGTGGGTGATGGGCTGGTCCGCAGCCAGCTAGCTCTCCTCTGGTATTCGCTCATTCCTTTTTTTCTGTGAGTGGGCCTGGCAGTGCCTTAGGTTAGGGCTTTTCGTGGGATAGTTCTCTCTCTCTCTCTCTCTCACTTTAATTTTTTTTTTTCTCTCTCTCTCTGGCTATCCCACAGTTTGGGTTGCTTTCTCACATTAGTTCCCTCAGATTTCCCTCAGGGCATTCAGGCCTGGTCCTTACCCTAAGCAATGCAGCCTGCGCCTCCCTGTTCAGCCCCTGCTGGCTGGTGGCAGATGTGAGCAATGGGAGTTGCTGTTAGGCAGGCAATCTGTAGGTTTTATTTATTTGTTTTTCCTCCTGGTTATGTTGCCCTCTGAGATTCCAAAACTTCCCACAGACCCGCCAGTGAGAGTGTTTCCTGGTGTTTGGAAACTTCTCCTCTTTTAAGACTCCCTTCCCGAGACAGATCTCCATCCCTCCCTCTTTTGTCTCTCTTTTTATCTTTTATATTTTCTCCTACCTCCTTTTGAAGACAATGGGCTGCCTTTCTGGATGCCTGATGTCCTCTGCCAGCATTCAGAAGTTGTTTTGTGGAATTTGCTCAGCATCCAATGTTCTTTCAATGAATTTGTGGGGGGAGAAAGTGGTCTCCCCGTTCTATTCCTCTGCCATCTTAGGACCACCCCTCTAATTTTCATTTCACAGATCAGATTTTAATTTTAATGAAGTCTAGCTTATCAGTTGTTTGTTTTATGGATTCTATCTTTGTTGTATCTTCAAAGTCACTGCTGTATTCAAGTTCATGTAGGTGTTCTATATTATCTTCTAAGAGATTTGAATTTAAGCCTATGATCCATGTTGAGTAAATTCATGTTAAGGATGTAAGGTTTGTCTGTTTAATGTATGGGTTTAGTGTACTAATTGTTGTTCCAACTTCAGCCTTTTAACCACATCTGCTGCTCTAGTTTCCATATAGTCTTTATTTTCCATCTACAATTATTCTATTTCATTTATTTCTGTGATTGATTCCTCCCTGGTACTTACCCCTGTATACTCTCATAAGCCCTAGCTTGTTATTATATTCATGAATGGCTCTAATTTATGTGGGGTCTTTTCATTACTTCTTTTGGGGGTTACCTGTGGTGCTGGGGACACCACGATAAATAAGACACATCCCCTGTTACCAAAGTGATAAATCCAAAATGTCTTCCAAAGAGATAGAATTCAAGACCTGTTTCCCTGAAGAATTTTCTACAGATTAAGGCACTATCCTTTTTGATTACTCTTCATTCTTGCTATATAATACCCTGTATATGGGGTCCAAGTCTTGGAATTTTATGGTCATTCAAGGCACTGACAGATATCACAGGCATTTAGAAGTTCCATGCATAAGAGTTTAACAGTAACTGCCCACATGTGACTGTTTTGTTGTAGAGAACTGATATTTCTTACAGCAAGTCTATTGAAAACAAATGATGACAATTTTAAGAAATTAAATTTCAAGGAGAGTGTGAGCATCAGATGGCCTTCATTGTGAAGTTCTGTAGAGGGACCCAGCTGGACTCCTAACAGAAAGATGCAACATATTATTACCACAGCAACTCAGGCATTGGCTTGGATGTTTGCTGACTACTGATACTTTTTTAAAAAGTAAGTTGGACTGAATCTGGGAATTGTAGATTAGGCATCTGTCTTTGGTATTAGTAAAAGTAGATAGGGAAAATCTCTAAAAAGCACCTTGTTGAGTATAAATTTTAGGACCCGTCACTACCTTTTCCACTAGAGTAAATCATGTCTAGCCCAGAAAAACTCTTGAAACAAAGCAAAATTAAACTACAGTCCAAAGAAACAGTCAGTAAGTTTTCTGTAAAACATTATATAACTTTTTCAATTGTATTTTAAAAATCTTTCAAAGAAATGTGGCAATTTTACTTGTTTCTGTCTTTCCCTTGTTATTCACATGGCAATTCACTGTGAGAGGCGAAGTATTGTGCTTTATTCTTAAACAATTAAAATTTAGAAAATAACCCAAAGTAGATATATTCTTAAATCCTTAAAACAATATTGGTCCGTAAATCCTCAAGCTAAGTTAATTATGGGCCAAAGAGGAAAAATGATTTGTACAATATTGTGTATTACCAGAGACAGTTCTCAATAGCATATGCTGTTGACTATATCCTGACTGTTTACCAGGCACTGTGCCAAGATACTTTAAAGTATTTTATCTTATTGTTAACTCCATCACACACAGGGAATGAAGACTTAAAAGAGGCTTGCCTTGCCCAAGGTAACAGTTTTTAAAGATGCAGACCTATGATTCAAACTTGGGTTTGTCTTATTTCAGGGGCTCTGCTAGGGTCATTATGATATATCTCTTGCCCAGACCAGACTACTATTATTTCCTTGACTATACTCTCCCCTTTACCAACAAAGGCCTGTATAGTCAAAGTTATGGTCTTTCCAGTAGTCATGCACAGATGTTAGAGTTGGACCATAAAGTAGGCTGAATGCCAAAGAATTGATGCTTTCGAATTGCGGTTCTGAAGAAGACTCTTGAGAGTCCCTTGGACAACAAAGAGATCAAACCAGTCGATGCTAAGGGAAATCAACCCTGAATACTTATTGGAAGAACTGATGCTGCAGCTCCAATACCTGGGCCAACTGATGTAAATAGCCGACCCATTGGAAAAGACCCTGATACTGGGAAAGATTGATGGCAAAAGGAGAAGAGGGCAGCAAAGGATGAGTTGGTTGAATGGCATCACTGATTCAATGGACATGAACTTGGGCAAACTCTGGGAGATGATGAGGCATAGGGAGGTCTGGCATGCTACTGTCCATGAAGTCGCAAAGAGTCAGATACGACTTAGCAACTGAACAACAACAACAACAACAATGCTCTCCCCCCATGTCACCACTGATTTATTTTACTCATTGAATTATGAGAAACACAATAACTATCTGGGTTTACACACTTAACTCAAAAAATTTACATAGAGTATGTGATGGAAGTAACACAAATCTATAGGCTGTGTTGAAAAAAAAATCAACCAATTCTCCTTCTTTGGTTTTGAGATAGATAGTTCTGCCAACAGAAGTACTGACACCCATTCTTTGAAAAACTGGATGGATAAGTAAAAGATATTACATCACGGCAATATCCATATAGTTTCCTAAGTGGCCTAACAGGAGGGAAGATGCAATCAATTCCTTAAATGGGATGAACAATCTCTTTTCTGCCTCATCAAACTTTATGGACCCATCCCATCATTTTTCAGTTATTTTGAGTTATAAAAACACCTTGATCTTATGTAATATAACCAAAAGTAAATGGCATATATAGCTCTGATTCAGGGCCTGATATCTTTGTATATATTTGTTCTGTCATCTATTTATTTTTTTCTCTCTAAGCTTTATTATATACTGTAGCTAGAGTAATATTTTAACAATGTAAAGTGAAAGTCTATCAGTTGTGTCTGACTCTGCGATTCCATGGACCATAGCCCACCAGGCTCCTCTGTTCATGGAATTCTCCAGGCAAGAATACTGGAGTCGGTCACCATTCCCTTCTCCAGAGGTGTTTTCCAATCCAGGGATCCAGCCCAGGAATCCCAGATTGCAGGCATATTCTTTACCATCTGAGCCACCAGTTAATCTGATCCTATTTCTATCTTTAAAACTCTTCAATGGCTCCCTCATAATTTTTCAGTATATAGTCCAGGTGCCCTGGTTTAGTTAACTAAATGCAGTTTAGTAACTGCATTGAAAAGAACCCTCAAACCAGTGGCTTAAAGGCACATAGGTTATCTTATGATTTTGTGGGTTGCTTGGGCAATTCTATTAGTCTAACCTGGCCTTATTCCTATGGCTACATTTAGCTGCTGGATCAACTTGAGGCTGGTCTCAGCTACAAAGGCTAGTATCACTTGACCTTATCCCTTGTGGTCTTTCATCCTTAAGGAAGCTGGACCTGGAATTGCTTCAGCACCAGACCTCCTTGGTTGTACATGAAAACTAAAAGAGAAAAGATGTAACCAAATATGCCTAAGATTGTGAAACAAGATGGCAGTTCTCAAACTTGAGTATGCCTCAGAATCAGGAGGGCATGATTAACTGCAGATTGATGAACTCTACCTTCTTAGTCAGTCTGGCTAGGGTCCAAAATAGGCATGTCTAACAAGTTCTTGGGTGAGTCTGATGCAGGTCACTTGGGGACGACACAGACTTCTAAATGAAGATAGAAAGGCTTCATGAGTGAGCATGATGGTAGCAAATTGCATTTTCCTAAAGAACTGTGGCAGAAGTGCTTTGCTTTGACACCCATTGTAGCAGAAAGAACAGAGGACTTTGACCATTGGACTCCCCGCCCCCATACTTTATTTATGTGTCTAACACCTGTGCAACACCAAAGTTGATCAGGAAGTATGTGTTGAACTGAGCTGCATGTTCTATCTATCCTAATAAGGACATCATTATTACTTATGTCTAATGAAGAGGACATTCAGAGAAAGGGAAAAATGTTAATTAGCAGGAGTAAGGGAAAGAATGTGTGTGTGTGTGTGTGTGTGTATGCACGTGTGCGCACACACATGTATGTTGGGGGGTTCAAGAGGGTTTGATAAGATACAAGCTTCAAGATTCCTACATTTTGTTTGTTAACACCAGATATCTTCAGTGGAATCATTCTGCTAATACACATAGAAGTCAGAAACTTGCCTGAGACCTTATCCACTCACTTGGTAGCTACCTCTTTGAGGAAGCTCAGTTTATGTAAGGAATTTGTGCCACTACAGGTACTGCTTAGGGTACATTCTTGCTTCTCCATTTGGTTAGCTTCATTCAGTTACACGAGTGGAGTGTGTCATTCCTGTTTGCTCCTTGGATTCATTCTTTCATGAAAGGTTAGAAGGAAACTAGTTCCAAATGTCAATAGATATTTAAAATATTTAATTTCAGCAAGAATTTCTCCCCCCTTCTCTTAACTATCGAATACTGAGCTAATTTTCTGGCTGTGTGCCTAAGGCATGGCCACTACCCACTCTGCCCTGGAATCTTACACTCTCATTGATCAACCTATAGAAGAGTTAATTAAATAACTAAGAGCTGCTAGGAGACAGCTAACTGTATACCATGCACTTAATTACTGGTGATATTGTGGGTGTGAACGGAGAGAGTTTATTGTGGTTCAAGGTGTACCTTGCCAACTATCAGTATAGTTCATTATATTTGGAGACTCTTTTCATAAGATTCATAGCATCACATTAAAATACTTTCCTCTTTAATATTCACACACACACCAATGCTTGATAGATAAGGAAATGCATGTTTGTTCCTATTCCCTGGTGAGAACTGTTTCTACCTTAATTAATCGTTATTTTCTCCTCTACAATTTGACATACACACCATTACTAGTTTAACAACTATACTTATTAATTGGCAACTTCATTTTTGTCATTACTGACTGAATGAAAACATATTTTATGGGTTTGAAGATAAAATCACAAAGCATGCATTTGTATCAATTTTCTGTCACTCATTTACAATATACTAAAATGTAAAATTATTTTCTCATTTTCATTTTATTTAAGATAGTTGATATTCTTCTTTCATTATCAGTATCTGGGGCAGGTGATTTCTTTTAGCTGTTGCTTTAAAATGCATAAGGCTAAATTAAAAGTTGCAAAGATTTTGAAAATGATAATTAGGTAATCATCTATGTAAGATGTGATTAAAAACTTTAATCATAACATTTTCATCAAAACTTTTGCTAGGTATGTTATGAACAACATATTCTAATACTATACTCTCTGACATTTATTTTTACTACATAATTGTCTGCAAATAACATTCACAAATAAATTATGTAGCTGGACAGTATACGTGACAAATTATTCCTATTAAATATCATTGTTAAAGATCAACTGGTTGGGAGATGTGGACTCTTCAGGAATATTTCACATTACAAATTTGAGTTCCCCAGTAGAAAAGTGGTCCCCTACTCCAATGATTAACAAGTCTTTTTTTTTTTTTTATTTTAATTGGAGGCTACTTTACAATATTGTATTGGTTTTGCCATACATCAACATGAATCCACCACGGGTGTACATGTGTTTCCAATCCTGGACCCCCCTCCCACCTCCCTCCCCATACCATCCCTCTGGGTCATCCCAGTGCACCAGCCCCAAGCATCCTGTATCATGCATCGAACCTGGACTGGTGATTCGTTTCTTATATGATAGTATACATGTTTCAATGCCATTCTCTCAAATCATCCCACCCTCTCCCTCTCCCACAGAGTCCAAAAGACTGTTCTATGCATCTGTGTCTATTTTGCTGTCTCGCATACAGGGTTATCATTACCATCTTTCTAAATTCCATATATATGTGTTAGCATACTGTATTGGTGTTTTTCTTTCTGGCTTACTTCACTCTGTATAATAGGCTCCAGTTTCATCCACCTCATTAGAACTGATTCAAATGTATTCTTTTTAATGGCTGAGTAATACTCCATTGTGTATATGTACCACTGCTTTCTTATCCATTCATCTGCTGATGGACATCTAGGTTGATTCCATGTCCTGGCTATTATAAACAGTGCTGCGATGAACATTGGGGTACACGTGTCTCTTTCAATTCTGATTTCCTCAGTGTATATGCCCAGCAGTGGGATTGCTGGGTCATAAGGCAGTTCTATTTCCAGTTTTTTAAGGAATCTCCACACTATTCTCCATAGTGGCTGTGCTAGTTTGCATTCCTACCAACAGTGTAAGAGGGTTCCATTTTCTCCACACCCTTTCCAGCATTAATTAATACCAATTATGTTACTTTTGCCTGATGTAGCCATGTCATGAAATACTTTACAAAAGTATCACGTTAATCCATTATGCCTTGATTAGGAGAAAAAGGGAAAGCAAATTGATCAAAGACCTAGCTAACTGCCCATATACACTGATCAGCATAAAGTAGCTTGTTAAGCTTCCTTCACTGACAGAGAAGTAACAATAGTTGTGCAGTGGAAAGTGCCGAGGTTTTAGGATCAGAGAACCCTGGATTCATTTCTTTGTTCCTATAAATACATACACAAATGTGTGATCTTAGGCAGGTGCCTTACTTCTGAGCCTCAGTTCCTTTATCTGTAATATGACAATAGCAATATATTTGTCATAGGTAAGAAATGACAATTACGTTTAGTCTGGAGCATGGCACATAAGCACTAAATGGATGGAAATTATTATCTTTATTATTAATCTATGCAAGCATTTACATTCTCTGAGTATCATTTTATTATCTTTTAATATTGTATTCATGACACTCTCTTGTTGGATAGATAAGAAATTTAGTAATGCCTTATGAAAATACTCTGCTTTATGCTGGTACATATTAGGTACTTATTAATGATAGCAACCAGCCTGTTTTACTACTAGTGTCTTAGTTGATCTTCATTCATTTGAGAAGAAGTTATTGAGTATCTGCTCCAAGTCATGATTTAGGTGCTGATGATAACGTGGTGAGCTAGCCAGAGTAAATCCCTGACTCAAGAATAGAACTGAATGGGGAACAGATACTAACTGAGTGTGGATGGGATGAAGGTTGTTGCTGTGAGATCTAATCTATTTGGGAGAGGATCAGGGAAAGCATCCCAGAGATGACATTTTTATGGAGGATAAGTAGTTAGCTAGGAAGATTTAAAAAGACAACTTTAGGAATGAATAACAGTGAAAAGCTAATCAAGCCTGAGGTAATCAGGGAGTGCTTCCTTAAATGAATCGAATGTGAACCTAGACCTGAAGGGGGAACTGGAGGAAATGTGAGGAAGAAGAAGAGACATATGATCCATACTCTTGAGATGGCTTTTGTGGGCCTTACTGACCTATCCAGACTCCTTTCCAACCACTCGTCCCTCATCCTCAGTGGTGGAGCTACAGGGAATCATAGGGTTTGGGAACCTGACTACCTAGGTTAAGATCCTATTTTCCTCACTCACTGGAAGCATAATTTTGGCAAATTACATAACTTCTCTGTGCCTGAGTTTATTCATATGTAAATGGAAATAATGAAGTAATACTTATATCATTGTTAGAAATAAGCAATTTAATATATTGGGAAGGTTTCGAATAATGCCTAATACATACTAAGTATTCAATAAATGTTAATGATTGTTATGATAAATTAATTTCTTCAAATACGCCTTGCTGTCTTCACATGCTGTTTCTTCCTAGAATGCTCTTTCCTTCTGCTCTTAACCTACCTAATGTTACCCACATTTTATATCTCAGCTGTACATGGAGGCCTTGGGAATGCCTGATATGACAGTGAGAAAAGAAGGAGCTTAGGATGGAACATAGAGAAATTCCCAGGATCTAAGGTTTTGGGAAAGGAAGAAAAAACACTTAAAGTACCTGGCATGTAGCACCTGAGAGACTGGAGGAATATCAAGAGAGAATGTTAAAATGGAAAACACTGGAAGAGAGGCTTGTAAAGAGGAGGGTGTTGTCACCAGTGTCCACTGCTGCTTTGAGGACAAGTAATCTGAAGTCAAAGATTGGCTTTAGGGATTGGGAAGTTAATATTGCTCTTAAAAAGAGCAGCTTCACTGGCATGAAGGTAATGAAGATATGGCAAATTCAAGAATGATTGAAAACTGAGGAAATAGAAATAACTTTTAAAACTAGTTTAGCTTTTGGTAGAAGTAGAGTCCATAATTATACTTTGATTTTTAAGGCAGTTGTTCTGAATTAAGAGAATCAGGCCCAAACTCTAATGTTTTATTCCCCACTGTTCACTTGCAAATCCCTAGTGACAATCCTACCCCACTTGCTGACAGTGAAAAGCAAAACATGCGGGTTTGGCAACCATTTTATTATTCTGTAATGGGTGGTAGGAAGAACAGAACTCCAACCAGCCTTCACTAGAAAGTGAAAGTCGCTCAGTTGGTCCAACTCTTTGTGACCCCACAGTCCACGGAATTCTCCAGGCCAGAATACTGGAGTGAGTAGCCATTCCCTTCTCCAGGAGATCTTCCCAACCCAGGGATTGAACCCAGGTCTCCTGCATTGTGGGCAGATTCTTTACCAGCTGAGCCACCAGGGAAGCCCTTTATTTTCCCACACTTACTGGTTCTTTGAGATATCTTTTTTTTTTTTTAATTTTTCATCTCGATTACTTAACCGATGTTTATTGAAACACAGTACTAGTGTTTATCATTCAACCTTCCCTCTCAAGGTTTCCTCCTAGCTGGGGAAAAATGATAAACCTTGCCATTGCTTTCTTTTCTGCATCTGACCAAACACCTCACAGTTAAATTTTCTCTACAGTGGAAGGCATCACTGAGTGTCTTTTGTCTAAAACAGTGGTTTCACTTTTATTTTTCGTAATAGCACTTTGAAATCTGAGAGTATAGAAGGTGAACAGGGAGTATTTTATAGGCTAGGCCAGTTCCTTAAATCTGTGTCGCTTTTGCCCGAAGTGTTTGAAATACTTAATATTATGCTCCTTCATTGCTGCTAATGTGGTCTTTTTGTTACAGTTGCAGGAGAGAGATTCTATAGTTGGCTGAATTACATTGTATTACTTTTAAAGCCTTAGTTTACATTTAATATCTTGGTGTAATAATCAGATGATCATGACAACATTTAGAGGATGTTGTCAGTGCCCTGCCCAGATCCCTCTTGTTGGCAGGCACATGTTTTCCTTCAGCTTCTGTAAATGCTTACTGCTCAGAGCTGACCCCTTTCTCCAGTGAATTCATGTCTCCAATGCAGAAGTCACCTCAAATTACACTCCCAAGAAACCCACAGCTAAGGATGGACTCTCTGCATATAAGAAACAACTTATGGTGTGGCTGTTTCTACAGTGCAGCTTGTGTTCCTGAGCTCTCCTTCAGATCATGTGAATTTGTTCTAAATGTTAGGCTGTATTCTTGTTTAGCAACCTCCTCTGCCCTATCTTGCTTCTCTTATTAACCCCCCCTCCCCGCCCTGTTTTTTTCTGAGAACATTTCCTCAACAGTCATGACCTCTAGGACACCCAGCCTAAGGGGGACCAGCTAACAATTAAGGAAGTTATTGACATGCCATTTGGGTTCCTGATTGCATTCTATGCATGATGTTATTTACCCTGGAGAACAATCTTATGGGGTATGTAATATTACCTTCATCTTACAGGTGAGGGAACTGAGAATTAGAAGTCTCTTTCCTCAAGTTCATAGCATTAGTAGGTAGCAAAACTGGAATCTGATGAATTAATTTTATCCTGAGTACAAAGGCGAATAGTAATGAACAAGAAGCAGTTCTTGCCTTCAAAAGGATGTGCACCCCAAGGTAGGTAAAAAACTGCAATTTTAGAGTCTTGTTCCTACTGTCAGAAACAAATATTTTGATAGTAACTAGATTTATTGTCGGGATCCCTTCACAATATATACAAATGTTGAATCACTGTGTTGTACATATAATGCTGATATACAAATAATATTATATGTCAATTATACTTCAATTAAAAAATGCTTGTATCATATCTCCATATAGAAGATAAGTAGTCTATAAACTTTACTGTAATTTTATGGATCTGTTCCTAGATTTCTGTTTTATTACATTGATTTAACCTTTCACCAAACCCATGCTGTCTTACTTTCTGTAGCTTCACTGTAAATTCTGAACTTATGTATTCTAAGTCTCCCAACTTTGTTCTTTTTTGAAATAGTTTTGGCTTTTCTAAATTTCTTTGCCCTTCCATAAAAATTTTAGAATCATTTTGTTGATATCTATTTTTAAAAGCTGGCTGAGATTTTATTGGGGTTGTTTTAAACAGATCTTAGTGGGGAGAACTGATAATCTTCGATTTCTTTTTTCATTGATATTTAGTTGTTTTCAGAACACAGAGTCTGCTCTTGTTTTGTAAGATACAAACTGAGTAATTTTGGGGGTGTTATTGTCATGGCATTTTTGCTTGTTTTTAATATCAAGTTCCAATTGTTCATTGCTGGTAAGTAGAAACGTAGTTGATTTTTGTATATTGATTTTGTATTATATGCCCTTGCAAAGGTTACTTTACTACTTCTAGAAGTTTTTTGGTAAATTGTTTAAGTTTCTATTTATACAAGCATGTCATCTGCAAAGAGGAACAGTTTTATGTCTTCCTTTCCAAGCTTTATTCCCTTCACTTTATTTCTTGATTACCATACTGCACTAAGACTTCTAGTAAATTCTGGAATAAGAGTAGTGAAAGAGAGCATCATTGCATTATTCATGAATTTAGTGAGAAGCATTGTTTTTTTTTAAGCATTAAGTTATATGTTTATACCAGGATTATTTACATGCCCTTCATCAGTTTGAAGATTTTCCCCTTTACTCCTAGTTGCCTGAGTATCTTTACTTTGATAACCTATTAATACGGTCATAGGGCTTTTCTTCATGAGTCTGCATTCTCCAACATTGAATCAAATTTGTATTCCTGGGATAAATCATATTTAGTCATGATGTGTTATCCTTTTACTATATTGTGGAATTTAATAGCTAATTTTTAGTGGAAGATGTGTGCAACTACTGTCATAAGGGATAGTGTTCTACAATTTTCTTTCCTTTAAATGTCTTTGGGTTGACTAGTAGAATCCTGGCCTCACAGTATGAGTTTAGAAGTTTTCCCTCCTATTCTACTCTTTGGAGGAGATTGTGTAGAATTGGTTTTATGTCTTCCTTAAAGGTTTTTTAAAGTTTGCCAGGGAAATTATGCATCCTTGAGATTTCCTTTATTGGAAAGTTTTAACTATTGATGAATTTATAAATGTAGGACTATTCAGCTTACCTATTTTCTACTGAGTAAGTTTTGGTAGTTCTTGTCTTTTCAAGTAATTAGACTATTTCATCCAAGTTGTCAAATTTGTGGACATAGAATTGTCCTTAGTATTTCCTTATTATTCTTTTAATATCTAGAATGTCAATAGTAATGGCCCCTTTAATCTGTAATATTAATAATTTGTGTCTTTCCCTATTGTTTTTGACAATCTGACTAACGGCACCAATTTTTTTGTTTTGTTTTGTTTTCTCCAAGGACCTTTTTTTGCTTTTTATTGATTTTTTTGTGGTTTTATATGTCAATTTAATTAATACTTGCTCTTTGTGCTTGTGTGCGTGCTAAGTTGCTTCAGTCGTGTCTGACTCTGCAACACTATGGACTATAGCCTGACAGACTCCTTTGTCCATGGGGTTCTCCAGGCAAGAATACTGGAGTGGGTTGCCATTTCCTTCTCCAGGGGATCTTCGAAACCCAGGGATTGCACCCATGTCTCCTGCATTGCATTCTTCTCTTTCTGTAGGGTAGAGTGCATGTGCGTACTCGGTCCCTTAGTCATGTCTGAGTCTGTGACGCCATGGACTGAACCTGCCAGGCCCCTCTCTCCACGTGATTCCCCAGGCAAGTATACTGGAGTCGGTTGCCATTTCCTTCTCCAGGGGGTCTTCCCGACCTAGGGATCAAACCTGTGTCTCTTACATCTCCTGTATTGGCAGGCAGGTTCTTTACCACTAGTGCCACCTGGGAAGGCCCTACTTGCTCTCATCTTCTATTATATCCTTCCTTCTATTATTTTCTTTTGTTTTTCTTCTTCTAGTTTCTTGAAGTAGAAACTTAAATCACTGAATTTTTTGCATTTTATTTCTTTTGTCATATACGCATTCAATGCTATAAGTTTAAGAACCACATTGATTGTATCAAGAGATTTTCATATGTTGTATTTTCCTTTATTTACTTTAGACTTCCATTAAGACTTCCTCTTTTGTTATGACTTCTAGTTTAATTTTGTTATGACTTCTAGTTTAATTTTGTTATGGTCTGAGAGCATAGTTAATATTATCTTTATTCTTTTAAGTCTATTATTTTGTAGTCTAGAATATGGTATATCTTGCAAATTTGAGATAAGCATTTGCGACTATGCACTGTGTTGTCATTAGGTAGAATGTTCTGTAAATATTAATTAAGCCAATTTGGTTGATCATGTTCAGATTGTCTATATCCTTACTGATTTCATCCTACTTATGATATCAGTTAATGTGAATGGAATGTGGAAGCTTCCAATGATAACTTTGAATATATCTATTACTTTTCTTTCTATCAGGTTGCTTTGTATAAATTGAAGCTCTAGTAAGTGAATACAGATAAAGAATTATTGGATAATTCTTGGAGAATTGACCTCTGTATCACTATGTGATCTGTTTTTCTCTATTAAATGTTTTTTAAATTAAGGCCTAATTTGTATGTTATCAATATAGCTGTTCTAGCTTTCTTTTGGATAGTGTTTTAAGTATATCTTTTTTCCATCCTTTTATTTTTAATCTATGTATATCTTTATGATTCAAGTGGGTTGCTTGTTGACAGCTTAATTTCTTACCTAATCTTATACCTCTGTTTTTTTCATTGTCAAGTTGAAACTATTTACATTGAATGTGATTATTGATGTGATTGGATTAGAACTTACCATCTTGCTAGCTGTTTTGATTTGTACTATTGTTTTTAAAAATGTGTACTAAAAAGACATGTTCATTACTTTTCAATCCCTATTGACTTATTCATATCTCTTTTAAAAATTTAGTGGTTCACTCAGAGTTTGCAGTATACATCATTCATAATATCAAGGTTAATCTTCATATGATATTATACTATTTCATATGAAATGAGAGGAACCTATTACACTATAAACTTAATTTCTATTTTCTATCCTTCATGTTTATGTTTTCAAACATATCATTTTTACACATGCTATGAACATCGTGCATTTTGCTGCTATTTTTGGCTTTAAATATCCAACTATCTTTTAGAACAATTAAAATAGGAAAAAATATACTCTTATTTTAGTTTCATTATTTATTCTAACTTGCTTAATTTCTAAAGGGTATTGTTTAATTCCTGTTCTTCTGTATGTAGTATTTCTTTATAAACTGACTGCCTTTAATATTTTCCTCTTGTCTATTTTTTAGCAATTTTTAAATGAACCAGGTGTATGAATGTTTGTGTGTTATATTTGTTTTTTTCTAAGTTTCTTAGATATGGGCTTTTGTGCATGTCATTAAGTTTATAGAATACTTAGACAGTATTTTTTCAAATAATTTTTATTCCTAAATATGCATATGTCCCACAGCTCTTGGATGATCTGTTTTCTTTGTTCCATTGTCTCCTCATGTTTCAGTTTCTGTAATTTCTATAGCTCTATCTTCAATTTTACTGCTTCTTACCTTGGTTGTGTTATATATAGTGATGTTACTGTTCTCTTAAGTTCTAGCTTTGACAGTTCATTTTGCTTATCATTTCCATTTTCTCTCATGAAGCTACCCATCTGACCTTACATATTGTCCAACTTTTTCTTTAGAAATTTTAGCATATCAATAATGGTTATTTTAAATTCCATTTCTGATGCTTCCAAAATCATCTGTGAGGTATTAGTGTCTGGTCCTGATGATTTCTTTATCTCTTGGGAGTGTGTTTTACATTTTTTGGTTGTGTTTCTGTTTCTTGTTTTTTTTTTTTTTTTTTAAGCCAGCTAACTTGTATAACACAGTAAAGACTGAGGTAACAACATTTTATGTCTGAAAAGGAGGATTCATTTTCTTCTACTAGGTCTTAATTATGGGAATTTGAGTTAACATAAATACAAGTTTGGGATATATTGTTGCTATGCCTATGTTTATTGCACCATAGGCTTCAAATACCTTCACAAAACCCATATTTAGGGTAGAGGTTGGTTTGCCAGAAAACTTATTTTACTATATTTATTTTAAACTCAATTTAAAGTCTCTTCTGTGTGATATGCCTCATAGAGTTATATCTCGCAAATTACTTACTATTCAATACTTACATTGGTATCTTGGTGTTAGGGTGCAGGCATGGGAAATAGAGGCAAATGACAGGATTCAGAGGCATTTAAGAAGCATAATTGACAGGACTTGGTGATAGGGTAGATGTGGGACTAGAGGGAAGAAGAAACTGGAGACTGGCAAGTCTGAAATATGCAGGACAGGCTGGCAAGTCTGGAAGGAATGGATGTTGAAGTTTTGAGACTAAAGGCAATAGGGAGGCAGAATTACTTCTTCTTCAAGGGACTTCAGTCTTTTCCCTTAAGGCCTTAAACTGAGCACTTGAGGCCCTCCCACATTATGGATAGCAATCTACTTTACTCCAAGTGTACTGACTTAAATACTAACACATCTAAAAATAAAACCTTCACAGTAATTCTCTAGACTACTGTTTCTAGTTGGTCAAACATCTTGAAACTATAGCCTTACCAAGTTGATATAAATTTAATCATCACAGATTGTTTTTTAGACTTACAAATATTACCTAAGTGTTTCTTTTTTTGAGTAATTATACGTGAGAATGATATTGCATTTTAAATTTCATTATCCATGGGCTTTTTGTAGAATAGATAAATATTTTTGTATGTTTTCTATATTTGTATTTTTAATGTTTTTATATATATAATATAATGTTTATAAATATATATATATGTATATTTATATCCTGTTATCGTGCTGACCATACTTGCTGTTCTAATTTATTTTGTTGTTTGTTTTGCACATAGGGGCAATTTTATATCTTCCTGTCCAACCTATATGCCATTCATTACCTTTTCATATTGTATTGGCTAGAATATCCAATAGTATTTTGAATAACATTGGGGAGAGTGGATATCCTTGCCCTGTTCCCAGTTGTAGGGGTTAAAAAAATCAATTTCAACATTAATCTTGATGTTAGCTTAGGATTTTAAAAATGCAATATAATTCGTACACCATAAAATTCACTCATCTAATGTGTAACATAATATAATAACAGGGTTGTACAATCATAACATCTATATAATTCTAGACTATTTCACTACTCTAAAATGAAATTTTGTGCTCATTTGTAGTCACTTAATTCTGCCCTCCTTTAAAACCCTGGAAACCAGTAATCTACTTTCTTTCTGCATTTGTGTATTCTAAAAATTTCATATAAATGTAATTATATAATACTTGGAAATTTGTGCCTAACTTGATTTACCTGACAGGGCTACCCTGGTGGCTCAGATGGTAAAGAGTCTGCCTGCAATGCAGGAGACGCAGTTCAGTCCCTGGATTGGGAAGATCCCCTGGAGAAGGAAATGGTAACGCACTCCAGTATTCTTGTCTGGAAAAATCCCATGGACAGAGGAGCCTGGTCAGCTACAGTCCATGGGGTCGCAGAGTTGGACAGGACTGAGAAACTTCTCTTTCTTTCTCTCTTTATTTACTTGACATATTGTTTTCACGATTCATCTATATTGTAGCATATACTGGTATTTTATAGCTTTTTATGACTGAATAGTATTCCAATATGGATATAGCATTTTGTTTTCTATTTATGATGTGATGCACATTTGGTTAGTTTCCACTTTTTGTTTTCTTTTTATTGTGTTAAATCATCTTTAAATATTTTGTAGAATTCTCCAGTGTAACTATCTGGGTCTGAAGGTCTCTTTTTTGAGTATTTTTAAATTATGAATTCAGTATACATTATGTTTAGAGAGCTAGTCAGATTACTTCATTTTCATGAGTTGTGGTAGTAGTTTTTACTTTTTTGTAGAATTAATCCATTTCATATATGTTGTCAAATTTATGTTTTCATATTCTTTTACTCTATCTTTGGTGTTTTCCATTCTATAATGGTATCGCTTGTTTCCTTCCTTATGATTGTAATTTGTGTCTGAATATTTTCACTGGGCACAGGTTTTTGGGTTGACAGTTCTTTTCTGCTCAGCACTTGAAACACTCTATGCTGCATCTTTCCAGTCTACCTGGTTTCTGACGAGAAGTCCATTGTCATTTAAATTTTTTTTTTTTCTGTATACTCACGGTGTTATGTTTCTCTGGCTGCTATGGAATTTCATTCTCTGTCTTACATTTTTAGAAGTTTGACTATAATGTGAATTTATCTGGATTTATCCTGTTTGGGATTTGCTTAGCTTTTTGGTTCTATAGGCTTATTTATGCCTTTTGTCAAATTTAGGAACTTCTTTCCCTGCCCTTGTCTTTTATTGTGGTTTTTGAGGCTTTATTTCATTTTTTAGTCTATTTTGTCTGTTCATGTTAATTCATATTAATATGAACAGAGTGTTTTATCTGTTCCCTCCATTCTGCTGTTGAGCCCATTCATTCTTCTTTAACACAATTTTAAAGGTTACAATCCATTTACAGTTATTCAAAATATTGCCTATATTCCCCATGTTGTACACTACATCTTTGTATCCTATCTTACAGCTAAAAGTTTGTACCTTCCACTCCCCCACCCCTTTACTGCCCCATCCCTCCCCAATGGTAACCATTAGTTTGTTCTCTATATCTGTGAGTCTGGTTCTTTTTTGTTATATTTGCTAATTTGTTGTATTTTTAGATTCCACATATAAGTGAAATCATACATTTGTCTTTTTCTGATTTGTTTCACTTGCCATAATCCCTTCCATGTCCATCCAGCTATTTTGCTGCAAAGATCAAATTTTCATTCTTTCTTTTTTTTAAAATTTAAATTTATTTATTTTAATTGGAGGCTAATTATTTTACAATATTGTGTTGGTTTTGCCATACATCAACATGAATCCGCCACGGGTGTACACGTGTTCCCAATCCTGAACCCCCCTCCCACCTCCCTCCCTATACCATCCCTCTGGGTCATCCCAGTGCACCAGCCCCAAGCATCCTGTATCCTGCATCGAACCTGGACTGGCGATTCGTTTCTTATATGATATTATACATTCTTTCTTATAACTGAGTAGTATTCCATAGTATTTATATGTATTATTTACATTTTCTTTATCTGTTCATCTGTTGAACACTAATACTGCTTTTTCATTTATTGTATTTTTTAGTTCTAAAATTTCGGTTTGGTCCTTTTTTATATCCTCTATTTCTTTAATAAGACTTTTTTTTCCATTTGTTTCAAGGGTGTAGACTTTTGTTGAAGCATTTTTATAACAGCTGCTTTAAAACATTTGTCAGACAATTCTAGCATTTCTGTCCTCATAGTGATGATATTCATTGTATTTTTTCATTTAACTTGAGTGTCTCATAGTTCTTCATATGATGAATGACTTTTGATTGAAGTACTGGTATCTTATATATTGTGTTGTGAGACTCTAGACCTTATTTAAACCTTTTGATTAAATGGACTTTCTCTGACACTACTCTGGCAGGAAAAGGTGTTGGCACTGCCTCCTTATGGCCAGGTGTGCACAGATATACAGGTGGTTTACTCAGCCTCCATTGCCAACTGAGGAGGGAAGGTATTTTGGGATAAGAGTGGAGTTTGGAGTTTAAATTTTTCACTATGCTCTACTAATATTTCCTTGGCTTAGGACTTAGAGTGCCTTATTACTGCTCCTTATGTTACCTCTACTAACAACACTGAAGGAATGTGGTTCATTACTTCTAGTAATGGTAAAAGTCCCCACACTGCAGTAGGCATCTTCTGTAAACATCCCTGAAAGGAGCCTTGTTACTGCCAAGTGGGAATATGAGACCATACTTTCAATGTAATCTTGACAATGCAGGGGCTGGAAGTCAGTACCACCTGGCAAGAATGGAAATCCTTACTGGCTCCTTGATCTTTTCTGAAACCACATCTACACACATTTTGGGGCACCTTGTTACAGTCTGGTCAGGGTAGAAGCCTAGGATCCATACTCAGACTTGGGTGACATGGGTGGGTGTAAGAACAGGTATGTGTGTTTGTTCTGAGGGCAGTGACGGTTTGCTGCAGTAGAGTGGTTATTTTATAAAAGCTGTCTTCCTAGGCTACCTCTTTCCTGGTCCATTTATTACAAAAAGCAGAATTTGTTTGAGCTCTTATTGTCTGTCTATTGTCATTTCCAAGTTGCTGGATTCTTCAGCTGCAAGTCTAGGATGCATGATTAATAAAAACAATTAAACCTGGGGAACACCCCACCATATTGTTTCTTGTGTCTTGAACTCCCTAGCTAGTCTGATTTTTCCAACCTTTCAAAATGTTCTTATGTTTGTTTTATATATAATATACAACTTTTAATTGTATTTAGCAGAATAAAGAGGCAAAACTATATCTATTCTATCTTCTAGAGGAAGGAGTGACTTTCATATACATTTTTAAAATTAAATTTTGATAACCACTTCAAGTTAACAATTCACATGACAATGTTTTAAGTCTGAAAACTTACACTCAGAGCATTTAAGTGTTTGTTTCAATTTTTGAATCATTAACATTTACATACATTCTTTGGCAAGATAGCTATCATTCTTGTTTGTTTTATGATCTTCTACAATGTCATTTATTTTTCATGAATTTCTTTCATATTAAGACTATCAGATTTCCTGGTATTTCATACATTGCTTAGTGCTGTGCTGTGCTCAGTTGCTCAGTCGTGTCTGACTCTTTGCGACCCCATGGACTGTAGCCCACCAGCCTACTCTGTCCATAGGATTTCCCAGTCAAGAATACTGGAGTGGGTTGCCATTTCCCCCTCTAAGGGATCTTCCCAGCCCAGGGATCGAACCTGGGTTTCCTGCATTGGCAGGTAGATTCTTTACCACTGAGCCACTAGGGAAGCCAATGCATGTATTAAGTGTTTAATAAATACTTGCTGAAAAAGATGAGAATGGATTCTTATACCTTTATTATTTGTGGTTAATTTTATTAAATATTTTATTCATTTTATTCTGGATTATTGGTAAACCTTTCTTTTACTTTTATAGCTTACCCATAGCCCAATACTAATATGTGGTTTAGGAGGCTATTACCAGGGTACCTGCGGGGACTCAGAAGGGAAAGTAGTGCTTATTTTCAAACTGGATGTCTATGCAATTCAAAGTCCCTTTGAAATTTTGTAGATCTGCAAATCAGGGCAGACCTGAAATGGTATTTTTGGAAGTAAAGATTTGTGAGCCTCTTCTTGGTTCACAGCAACTCGATTCAGCTTCACCCATCACCTTGAAGTCAGCCCTTCAACAATCACAGGCACTAATAGCATTTTCTTCCTTTCATTGATTTTTCAGACTGAATGCACAGCCTTTCTCTGACTGGCACATGCTATTGTGCTATGCTGCGGTTCTTCCTAGCCCCCTCTATTACCCTGTGTGATGCCTCTCAAATCCCTAATTGCCCTTCTGGATACTGCTACGGCAGCTAGTAAAAGGATTCTGCAGGCTCAGATTGCCATGAGTCTTCAGCAGCTACATATTCTTCCACCGTTGCTATGTCAGTTTCAACATATGCTCACTGTTATACCTGTTGTTTTTAGCACCAGGATCTTTCATTTTTCTCTGTTACACTTTAGTGTTTAACTTAATTCAGAATGAGAATTCGATCAATGTGACACATTAACATGCCTTAAACTCGAAAGATGTTGATCATATACTTAAAAGTGTACCTCAATTCAGATTGACAAGTATGGTCTACTTGGTAAAACTATAGAAAATGTGTCTGATTTTTGTGAGTGACAAGGAACAAATTCTACAGAAATATACAATTATGTTGACCAGGATGGAACAAGATAATGTGGGGCTTTGACTTTTCATGACAGGTGGTCCTGGAGGTAGCCTAATCATGACATCTTGAATATAGTGATATCTTATGTTAGAGGACCAGATAACAAATTCCCAGGTGCAGTTTTTCCCGCCCCACTGGGATCTTAACCATAACTATAATAAATGTTAAGGTACTGTGAAAAATGTTTTACACGGATTGTTTTAATTAATTATGAACTCTATGATGTGAGTACTATTATTATCCCACCCCAAATTAAAGAAACTGATAGAGGGGCTTCCCAGGTGGCTAAGTGGTAAAGAATCTGCCTGCAAATGCAGGAGATTCAGGTTTGAGCCCTGGGTTGGGAAGATCTCCTGAAGGAGGAAATGGCAACCTGCGCCAGTATTCTTGCCTGGAGAATCCCATGGACAGAGGAGCCTGGCCAGCTGCAGTCCATGGGGTCACAAAGAGTCAGACATGATTTAGCAAAGCACACACACAAAGGACATTTCTAGGATTCAACACCAAGTTCATCTAACTTCTAAGCCCATGCTCTTAAATATATACTGAACCATATTTCAGTAGCCTGAGTACATTGTTATTTGCCTTGCCTCAATCATGTGTTCAGGACTGCTGAAATCAAAGCATCGGCAGAATTTAAGTGGTAGTAGGAAGAGCACAGCAGCAACTTTCTTCACCAGTAATGAGTATGAAAGTAAATGTAGTAGTATTTTTAAATGAATATATTAGTTAATTCTTTACATATTCTAAATATTAATAATTTAATGTTAAGGAAGTTTAATCACTGTACAACTCATTCGACTGGTGCCTGGTGCTGCAATGTTAGGAAGTCATTGTTTACAGCACACTGATAGACTATGAGAAACTAAAATAGGGGAAGTAAATCTTTGTAAATATGTCCAACTGAACTAAGCACATCTAGATTCTTGTAGGTTTGAGAGTCTACATATTCACTGTATCTGCTTCCATAAAAGCCTTAGCTATCCCTTTGCTTTCTCCTTTCTAACATGACAGCTAAGCAATCTAACAGACTACTAGCTTTGTTTGGGTCAATGGTACTCATATCCTACTGGATAAAAGCTGTCGTTTTTCAAGCATGATTTTACCAATTTCACTTGCTGTGGAAAGCTAATGTGAGGAAGATTTTTGGAAGAACTCACAAATGATATCCTTTATATTACTGGCAATCTTTTTTTGTTCTTTGGACAGGGACCTGCTGGCAGTTCAGAACTATTTAGGCAATGTTTGAATTTACAGTTTGAAAATGAAGATTCATTTCAGGGTTTTGGCCAGGATGGGTGAACAATGTGAACCACCGGCCAGGGTCTTTACTCCTCCAGTTCTGACTCTAACATATAAGGATCAACACAAGTGTCAGTACTGTATCTCCTAGTAATTTTGATTATTTTTTTAAATTTTTTTAAAATTTTATTTTATTTAAATTTACAATATTGTATTGGTTTTGCCATATATCAAAATGAATCTGCCACAGGTATACATGTGTTCCCCATCCTGAACCCTCCTCCCTCCTCCCTCCCCATACCATCCCTCTGGGTCTTCCCAGTGCACCAGCCCCAAGCATCCAGTGTCGTGCATCGAACCTGGACTGGCAACTCATTTCGTATATGATATTATACATATTTCAATGCCATTCTCCCAAATCATCCCACCCTCTCCCTCTCCCACAGAGTCCAAAAGACTGTTCTGTACATCAGTGTCTCTTTTGCTGTAGTAATTTTGATTATTAATGAACAGAAGAAAACAGCATACATAATGTACAGGCTTCCTTTGAAACAAAAGGTTCAGTTTCTTCTCCCTCTATTCTTTATCAGAATGGTTAAAATTTCTCGGCATGGGTAGAGTAGACTCTGCTCTGTAATTTTCTCTTCTCACCTACTAGTGAAGACGACAAAGATTCCTGCAAGTACCCAAAAGGTAGCCATGGAGAACGAGGAAGCACACAATCTGAATTACTGGTCTTGAGTTAATTAAGCTTTGATTATACATTTTTCTCTGCTCTTCTAATTACCACTTTTATTTCAGAACTTTATTTCTTATAATTCTATTGTTTTGTATCACCAAATAATCATCACAGTAGAATTTTTCTTTATCCCCCTTTAAGGTCCCATTATATATGATGTCATTATTAGTAAATATGATACTGTTTCACTAAAGGTATCATAGCCTTTTATATGCCATATTTAAAAGAAGTTAGTATTTCATCTTTTTACCTGTTGTATTTTGCAGGATATGTCATAGGATAGTATTGATGCTTTTGATCTCCTTGCTCTCCAGGGATCTGCTGGCAAAGGCAAAGAAGTATAGGGAGGAAAAGACATAAAATGATAGAAACTCAGAATTTCACAAAAGGGGAAGATTAACTTTCCATCTTTATAAGTTCACATCTGTGGATTCTTTTACTTTTCAGAGCATCTAACAGTTCATTCTTAGTCTTCATCATATAAACTATTCATAAGAATGAAAGAGCATGGATTCTTGTATATATTAAACAGATATTTACTAAAAACCTAGTGTATCACAGGTGCTATGGGAATAAAATTGAAGTGGACTACAAGTTTTCTGTTTGAAATATGATAAAAAATTATTGAGGGAGAAAATATATATAGTGCCGAAAAAAATAATACAAGGCCAGCTATATATACATCAAGAAAATCAACTATACATATATCAATGAAAATTATATAGAATCAGTAGTCTTTCACTTCAGGTATAGGAGAAAAATGTTCTCTGAAGGTCCCTGCACCTACAAAATACCTAATTCTGTGTGAAACTGTCTTCAGGATACATTGAAGTTCTTAGGTGAGGGACTCCTAGGCCTCTTTCCCACTAAATACTATGAGGTGAGCTCAGTACATGTAGAATTGAGCAGCAAATAAATAAAAAAGAAAGGTTGACTTGAGGAAAGATGCTAATATCAACAATGCAAGGGGGATACAAATATTCAGTCTATGCATGCATGCATGCTAAGTCGCTTCAGTCATGTCTGACTCTATGCGACCCTATGGACAGCAGCCCACCAGGCTCCTCTGTCCACAGGATTCTCTAGGCAAGAATACTGGAGTGGGTTGCCATTTCAGTCCGTAGCACATTCTAATAGTTAATTAGCCAAAAAGTAATAAATATAACACAATTAGGAAACTTCAAATACTGAAGTCAAATTCCACCTTTTTCTTTTATTCTTATTTAGCAAACTTTTTGACACATAGTCATCAAAACACAGGAGGGAGTTTAAATAATTATGGAGAGTTGGGGATAACTGAAAGTGCCTTCTTTTACAGCTGTCCTTAAATAAAAATAAAAGTTACGGGCAATTTGCATGGATCGTTTCTTGTCTAATTCTCTACTGTAATCTTTAAATCAACATTTATCTTGAAGACAAGGGAGCAAGATTTATAGCAAGATTGCAGAGTCTTATAATTGGACTAGATTTGAATATAAAGTAACAGTTTTGTATTCACACAGTTCAAGTCCTAAGTGTGGATTTAATAAGACTGTATTTTTTAAGGAAAAGTATGTTGTTTTATTGCCAAAATGAGAAAAATTGCAGGAAATGATTTGTCTTATTTGCTTTGGGGGCAGGAGAATTCCATCAAATTCTTTACTTCCTCTGCAGACAGAAATATAGTGTAAGTCTTTATTTTAAAAAATGCATAAAGAGAATTTCTCTTTCAGAGATTGGAGTGGATTTAATATTTTAGCATTCTTTGAAAGAAACATTAATTTCCTGGGGATATTTTTATGCACCCACCTGATTCATTGGCTCAAATCTCTAATGTTTAATTATTTTTTGCTTTCTCAACCAAGATAATACTTTTTAAGCTACTTTTGCTATGTTTCTAATAACAATGCAATATGGAATTTGTGAGAACATTTTATACAATAAAATAGTATCAATACAGATACTGCTTAGAAAATTGTGAGAATTATCATGGGATGCTTAATGTTTGTAGTTTGAATTATACATTTTCTTAGGATAATGTTAAGACCCACTAAAATGGACTCTTCTATTTTTTTTTTGTTTTAGAATTGGGTGTATATGTGTGTGTTTTACTGAAGTAGTTGATTTACAGTATTGTGTTAGTTTCAGGTGTACAGCATAGTGATTTGGGTATTTTGTAGATTTGTTGTTGTTTAGTTGCTAAGTCATGTCTGACTCGAGTGATCCCATAGACTGTAGCCCACCAGGCTCCTCTGTCCATGGAATTTCCCAGGCAACAGTACTGGAGTGGGTTGCCAATCCTTTCTCCAGGGGATCTTCCCAGGTCTCTTGCATTGGCAGGTGGAGTCTTTACCACTGAGCCACCAGGGAAGTCCTTTTGCAGATTATATTCAATTATAGGTTATTATAAGATATTGGGTTATAATTCCTTGTGCTATACAGTAAATCTTTTTGCTTATCTATTTTATACTAAATGATATAATTTATATGTGGATTCATTTTGATATTTGGCAAAACTAATACAATTATGTAAAGTTTAAAAATAAAATAAAATAAAATAAAAATAAAAATAAAAAATAATACAAATGAATCTTTTTCCCCAAATTTTAACTTCAAAAGTCAACAAAGCAAAATCCAATCCTCTTGACCCTTTTACTCTGAACATTTTTATTATATTCATATCTAGTTACATTCAAAATAGCTGAAGACATGATTCCTGGTGCAAGGTTTTACTTTTACTTTAAACATGCTAAAATTATGACTATCAAATATCTAGTAAGGGATTCAGAAGAAAAAGATATTTTGGTTTTTGTTCTGCAGAGAGATCCCTTTGCCTTTTGTTAGAAGATAAGCTCCTTGATTGCAACAACCATGATTTACCTGGTATTCCTTAGGGCTTGGCCTAGCACAGACGGGATTTCACTGAGTAAATGTTAAAGGTATAAAGTAATTAATCATATTGTTGTTATTGAGGCTTTATATTTAATATATTACTTATATGTGGAATCTAAAAAATACAACAAACTACTGAATATAACAAAAAGGAAACAGACTCACAGATATAGAAACTAGTTGTTACCAGGAGGGAGAAGGAAAGAGGGAGAGAGGTACAATCTACTTTGTATAAAATAAGCTACAAGGATATATTGTACAATGCAAGCAATATAGCCAGTATTTCATAGTAACAATGAATGGAGTATAACCTTTAAAAATTAATCACTATGTTGTACACCTGCAACATAATATATCATACCTCACCTATATCTCAATTTTAAAAAAGAACATTACAAAGAGTATGAAAAGATCAAATTCCTTTTATTACTTGTGTATTTAATTTGCTATCTACCTAACTGTGTTAACCAGATTGTCAAAAGAACAAATTAACTGCTGGCTAATTTACCATCAGTTATGAAGGAGACGGAGAAGGCAATGGCACCCCACTCCAGTATTCTTGCCTAGAAAATCCCATGGACAGAGGAGCCTGGAAGGCTGCAGTCCATGGTGTCGCAGAGGGTTGGACACGACTGAGGGACTTCACTTTCACTTTTCACTTCCATGCACTGGAGAAGGAAATGGCAACCCACTCCAGTGTTCTTGCCTGGAGAATCCCAGGGATGGGGGAGCCTGGTGGGCTGCCATCTATGGGGTCGCACAGAGTCGGACATGACTGAAGCGACTTAGCAGCAGCAGCAGCAGCATGAAGGAGAATGCATATGCATAGCCAGTAGCGTCATATATTGCATCACTTCAAGACATACCTGCAAATGGCCTCAAGCCTCTAATATTTTCTCCTGCCATCCTATCCCTTATGAATACCATTTATTCCCATGCCTTCTGTAAAAATTTCTATGTATCAGATTCCAAAGATCTGATCTAGTTCTTCTCATGTGTCTATTTGTCTCTCATTTCTAATTGCTTACTAGACATTTCTAACTGTAAATCCTGACAATATCTCCTTGTATTATGGCATACAAGCACATTTCATTTTTTGCCTTGTCCATTTTGCTCCTCTTCTTGATTTCCTATGCTCATTAATGCCAATACCAGCTTCCAAATCACATGTATTTTAAAATTAAGACACATCCTTGATTCTTCTCTCAGTGATCTTTTTTCCAGTCTTCTACCAAAACTCATCTTTTCTTCCCTTCCAAATATCCATGGCACCATCCATGTTCTTTGCTTTTCTACTCCAGTACCGTTTCTAATTTTTGTGTTTATTACTGGAATTGCCTTCTTAATGAATGCCTGTCTTTATCCTCTCCTTCTGCAAACATGTTAGCAGCATTTTATTTATTGGCAGCATTATTGCCTATGTCACTGCTGTATTAATCAGGGTTCAACTGAATAAACAGAATAGGATAGATAGATCAATAAATGGGAGATTTATTATGAGGAATTAGATCATGCTATTATTGAGTCTGAGATAGTCCTGCCATCTGAAACCTAGAGGCCCAGCAGAGCCAGTGGTGTACATCCAGTGCAATTCCAAAGGCCTAAGAGCCAGGGAATCCACTAGTGTAAGTCCCAGTTGGTAGGCCTGAAAACCAGGAACACTGATGTCTAAGTGCAGTTTAAACAGAAAGCAAAGTCACATTTTCTCTGCCTTTTGGCTTCAGTGGATTTGATGATACTCACAGACATTGATTGAGGGGATCTTTTTTACTCAGTCTGCTTATTCAAATGCTATTTCTGCCAAAACCCCTCTCACAGACATACCCAGAAGTAATGATTTTACCAACTTTCTGGATATCTCTTAGCCCAGTTGACACCTAAAATGAACCACCACAATTACCTTTATTGGTTCCTCATATTGAAGCTTTTTGTTCTTAAAGACTGAGCACTAAGTGCAACTTCCTCCATGTAATCTTAACATCATCATCCTTGGCAGTATGATGTTTCTGTATTCTACCTTCTTATGGCTCTTTATCAGTACCGTTAACACATGTTCTCCTTTGTTTTGTGGTTGACTGTATAAACATTTTCTTTTTCTTTCTAGAGGACATTTTAACTGAGGGTAGAAACATAAATGTACTAGAATTAAAAATGAATGGGTCCCATTTTATTTACCAATATCTAAGGAAGTTCTTAAAAGATGCTTGCTCCTTGGAAGAAAAGCTATGACCAACCTAGACAGCATATTAAAAAGCAGAGACATTACTTTGCCAACAGAGGTCCGTCTAGTCAAAGCTATGATTTTTCCAGTAGTCATGTATGGATGTGAGAGTTGAACTATAAAGAAAGCTGAGTACCGAAGAATTGATGCTTTTGAGCTGTGGTTTTGGAGGAGACTCTTGAGAGTCCCTTGGACTGCAAGGAGATCCAACCAGTCCATCCTAAAGGAAATCAGTCCTGAATATTCATTGGAAGGACTGATGCTGAAGCTGAAACTGCAATACTTTGGCCACTTGACGTGAAGAATTGACTCATTGGAAAAGACCCTGATGCTGGGAAAGATTGAAGGTGGGAGGAGAAGGGGACGACAGAGGATGAGATGGTTGGATGGCATCATTGACTCAACGGACATGAGTTTGAGTAAACTCTGGGAGTTGGTGATGAACAGGGAGGCCTGGCATACTGCAGTCCATGGGATCACAAAAAGTTGGACACAACTGACTGAACTGAACTGAACTGAAGGAAGTTCTGAGCTCATATTTTGTGCTCAAGACTGAAGAGACAGACTATTAGAGCTGCAAGGGTCATCAAGGTTTACATATTAAACATTTTCTATGGAAACCCAGAGAGTGTAAGTGACTTATGCAAGGTCACACAGCAAGTTAGTAAGTTTCATCACTTAAGATCCCAAGATTTCAGTGAATTACAAGTGCATTGCATTCCAGTAAGACTTACTTCCAATGGAAGTAAATGGAATGGAAATGAAAAGCAATGGAAATGAAAAAAAAAAAAAAATCAAGTACTCTAAACATTCATTTTAAATAAACTTCATTCAGCATATATTTATATTAATAGGTTTCATATTGGAAATAGATGACATTCAAATTAAATCTGTGTTTAGGTCAGAGAAGTTTATATTATGAAGGGAACTATATTGCTGAATGTTTAAATTTTAAAGATAAATAATGAAAAACCAAAACACACCATGGCAGTAATTGGTATACTGGACTTTGTGGGAGTGATCTTTAACATGTTGGGAAAAGATATATTTTCCCCTGAGGAGATTTCATAAACAATTATGCGAAATTTATTTTATAGCATTTGAGGAAAAATATAAGTTCAGACACATTGCACTGTATCGTTAAAAAGTAGTAAAAATAAATTAACCACTACTTAAGGACATGAATCATATGAAATATTTATATATTGCATCTTGTAACCTTTAATAACGTCAAACCAAATCTGGTGGTTTTAAACTCGATTTCAATCCAGTGCTCTGGTCTTCAAACAATACTTAATATAGCCAGCCTTCACTATCAAGGGTACTTTTTAAATAACTATGCTTCTCATAAAATGCCTTCTTCAGAGAGGAACCTTGTTTCATGTTGTCTATAATAAACAAGATGAACTGCAATGCTATTTTCTTTTTCTTAACTACATCATCAGCTGTGTTGATTTTTTATTTCTCTCATAAAATAATATCAAGCAAAATAAAGTACAAAACCCTTGTTCTTGGTTTATAAGCAAGAGAAAGTCTAGCTTTTAGACTGTAGGTGGTTAGACGATTTGACTTCCTTTTCCTTCTATATTTCTTTCTTATTTTCCCCCCTTAGGAGTATTCCATAATATTAGGAGTATTCCATAACATGCATCTGATCTGCATTTTTTTAATTGGTCTCTTTTCTTGACAGTCTGAAACAGGCTGTGCTGCATGATGTGAGTTATGGCCAAATTTCCAAACAATTTTGCCTAGTGGAGGCCCTTCAATAGTCTGACTGCTTCTTTTCAATTAAAATTTTAAAAATAAAATAAAAAATTACAGGGTGACCTTGCAGGACAAAAATCATTATATAAATTGGAAGCTATCTTTTGGATTTGAAACCCCAAAATGTTCTTGAACTCTTTTGTATTTAATTTTATTTAAGTACTTGCAATTTTAGATAAATAGATTGGCAATGAAGACGGGCCAACAAAGGAACAGCTTCTTCCCTTAGTAGTTAGTAGCAAATTATTAGCTTTTAAAGAAAATTGCCTCCTTCACCCTGCTTTAAAATATGCAATCTTTGCTGATAGCACATTTTGTCTTTTTTTGCCATGTAGCACCCTATATGTTTTTTGTTTGCTTCCCTTCACATTGATTCTAAAGCATAGCAACAAAAGTAACATTAGAGGGAATTATGCTTACATTAAAATATTCTCTATTTACTCATAGTCCCAAATTACCATTGTGTACCTTAGATAAGCCATACTGTTGTTACCGATTACAATTGGCTAGCACTGTTACTTTAGCATAGTCAATATTAAGTTCCCCAGAAATCACAATATGTAGAGCCAAATATATCTATCTCTGTGTAGAGATAAAATAGTCACAATGCATCATGGCCAGAGGAGAGCAACTAAATAAGGAGCCTCTGGGAAATCATATTCCAAGATAGGTAGTTGAAGTGACTCCAGTGGCTTAAGCTGAGGACAAGACAACATGATCAGCATCTTTAGGAGACTGACATGCTGCCTACTGGGCCAGGGAGACAATTCAGATGAGTATTTTTAAAGTTGGAAGAGATTGCATGGTTAAGAAAACCCCACAAGTAAAAGCAATGTGATGTATTGGAGGAGTCCAGCTTTGTAGCATTGAAACATATATATTACCAGATGTGAAACTAGATAACCAATGGAAACTTGCTGTATGATGCAGGGAGCTCAAATCTGGTGCTCTGTGACACCCTAGAGGGGTGCGATGGGGTGGGAGGGAGGTTCACGAGAGAGGGGACATATATGTAGCCATGGCTGAGTCATGTTGACATATAGAAACACCAACACAATATTGTAAAGCAATTATCCTTCAATTAAAAATAATTTTAAAGAAAGAGTCCAGCTTTGGAGTGTGACAACCTTCACTTGGAACCTGTGTCTTTCTGGGTGATTGGGCAAATGATTAACTCATCTCTCTGTACCTTCATTTCCTCATCTGGCAAATGGAAGTGATAAAATTAATGCCTCTTGTGAAGATGAATACCAATCATTTACATAAAGCACCTAGCAGAAGGCCTAGTGTTAACTTAAAAAAGTAGGCGGAGTCTGAATGTCCATGAGCAAAGGGATTAAGGGGGGCTTTTCTTGGGCTGAGAGTAGAAACTGAGCTAGGAACTGAGCATAGGACAAAGGGGAAAAAATACTGTAATACTTTCAAGTGAAGCCACATGGGAGACCCAGGGACTAGATCAGAGCATTAAACCAAAGAGGAAAGAGACTAGAAAAGCTATCTCAGTGGTGATCCTGCAAAAGGGGACAGACAAGATAGAATGCACAGTTTGAATAAACAAGAAGTTGGAGCTTGTGAGACTGCAGATTGGTGGTACCCATGGTAGAAGGGAGCATTTCACAGGGTTTCTGTGCCAAAGTAGTGGATGGGGAAAAACCGTTTTGAGGGCCAAGTTTGTTGACATACTCAGTAAATGCTAGCTATTATTAACATTGTGAAAATGTTTATTCATATTGATACAAATGGGTAGACACTTTACATAGCAGAGTTAGCTCAAATATAAGGGACTAGTTTATTGCTGGGCTTCCCTGGTGGCTCAGACGGTAAAGAATCCACCTGCAATGTGGGAGACCTGGGTTTGATCCCTGGGTTGGGAAGATCCCCTGGAGGAGGGCATGGCAACCCACATCAGTATTCTTGCCTGGAGAATCCCCATGGACAGAGGAGCCTGGCGGGCTGCAATCCATGGGGTTTCACAGTCTGACACGACTGAGTGATTTTCACTTTCACCTCTTTCAGTTAGTTTATTGATGGGCTTCCCAGATGACACTAGTGGTAAAGAATCTGCCTGCAAATGCAGGATACTTAAGAGATGCGGGTTCCAACCCTGGGTTGGGAAGATCCCCTGGAGGAGGGTATGGTTATTGTTATGGATTGACCCATCCAATCTTCAAAGTCTACTCAAACCTACTTATTAAAAGGTTCCTCATCACGTGAAATCCTATTCTCCTGCCATCAATCTTCTAGGTACTCTGGGCAAAAATTTTTGTTTGGGTCTGAGTTTGATACATAATGGACTCATGTTTGCTAACCTACTTTTTAAAACTGATTCCCAATGATTTTCTTACTTCTTAAGCCTCTGCTTCATTCACACTAAGGCTAATTTCTAGGTTCACTTGGCATATTTATACCTCTGTGTCATCTACCGGAGAAGGCAATGGCACCCCACTCCAGGACTCTTGCCTGGAAAATCCCATGGACGGAGGAGCCTGGTAGGCTGCAGTCCATGGGGCCGCTGGGAGTTGGACACGACTGAGCGACTTCACTTTCACTTTTCACTCTCATGCATTGGAGAAGGAAATGGCAACCCACTCCAGTGTTCTTGCCTGGAGAATCCCAGGGACGGGAGAGCCTGGTGGGCTGCCGTCTATGGGGTCGCACAGAGTCGGACACGACTGAAGCGACTTAGCAGCAGCAGCTGCAGTGTCATCTACACTAAATCCTACACCAAGCATCAAGGCTGAGCTCAAATCCTAGTTTAGATAAAATCACCTCTGACTGTTAGAAAACATGTTTGTTCTGAATTGCTCCTATGCTGTATTCTGATATGTATAACATCACTTTCCTGAAGTATTGTATTAGATTTCTAATGTTCAGAGATGCAGAATGTATGTATCCTTGTCTTCCTGCCCCCATTTTTGATGTTACAGTGGCATATGATACATTCTCAATAAATATTTATCATACTGAATTTAATCAAGTTACTTTAAACTGGAAAAATAATATAAAAGCCACTTGTTTATTAAATATCAGAAAAATAAGGCTTGAGGAGGTTTAGTGGCATGCCCAAGTCACAGAGTTGTTTAGTTGCCTATGGCTTATACAGTTGGCTGTTACCATTCTGGGAGCCAAATATGTGAACAATATTAAGGGACCAACTTTTTCTTATGCAGACTTTGTTTTAGTCTCACTGATATTAGTCCTATCCCTCTTTCTTTCTGCAATTGGGCAGGAGTTGAAAAATTGGTCTTAATATTGCTCACATATTTGGCTTCTGGAATGCCAATAGCCACCTGCATAAGCCATTGGCAACTTAACAACTCCATTTGAGTTGGAGAGGGGTCAGGCTCTCATTTGTGCTTCCCTGGTGGCTCTGCTGGTAAAGAATCCTGCAAAGCAGGAATCCCCGGTTCAATTCCTCAGCTGGGAAGATCCCCTGGAGAAGGAATAGGGTACCCAATCTTGTATTCTTGGGTTTCCCTAGTGGCTCAGATGGTAAAGAATCTGCTTGCAATGCAGGAGACGTGAGTTCAATCCCTGGGTTGGGGAGATCCCATGGAAGAGAACATGACAACCTACTCCTGTATTCTTGCCTGGAGAATCCCCATGGACAGAGGAGCCTGGCAGGCTACAGTCCATGGGGCTGCAAAGAGTCGGACATGACTGAGCAACTAAGCGCTGATGAATAGTAGTTTACTAAACTATATGATACGCTATTACCAGAACAAAGAAAAGTTTGCTCTGGGGTCATTTAATTTATTTAGAGAACCCTTGCTTTTTTTTGTTGTTGTTGTTGCTACAGTATGATCTGGGCTATGGTGAATATCATAATTTAAGGAAAAGGTAAAAGAATGTTTGATCAGGTGCCATGTTTACAACAGCAATTTGGGAAAATCAAACTGGCCAGTGTTTGCTTTTGTGAAAATAAAGTGTGTGAAAAGCTTCAAATTATTGATGTCATTTGATCCAATAATTCACTAAGAAGCTACCTAAATAAATAATCAGAAACAATCTATCAAATTTTCACTACATTATTCATAATAGCAAACTTGTAAATTACTTAGATATTCAACAGAAGAATGGTTAAAGAACCTGTGGCATCCACAGTACAGTCTCTTACATAGTCATCACAATATTATTTAGAAAGAATTTCCAGTGACCTGGAAAATACTTATTATGTAATTATATTAGATATTATAGCAGGCTATGAAATTTTAATGATATATAAATGTTGTGTGTTTATGAGCACATGAGTATTCATGCATATCTGTATGTATACATTATAAAAAAGCCTGGAAATAAACACTCCAAAATATGATTAAGCTTAATAACTAAATCTTACTTATTGTGAGTATATGTATATTTTTAAGTTTATAATAAGTAGCTGTTACCTTTGTAAACAAAAACACAAAATTATTTATAACAGTCTTCTTAGGAAGCTCTCCTATAATCTCCTTTAAAAGTGTCTGTGGGATACAAACTTAGAATACATTTTGTTGAATAACTATTTAAGCAAATCCACACTCTACTGCTAGTAGGTAAAGAGTTGGAGCACTTGGAAGCTGGCTCATAAATAATAATTCTCCTCCTGATCAGTCCTTCCTGGTCTGGTGCAGTTCAATAATTCTTGTCATGTGTCCTATTTGCCAGCTGCTCATCTCCCTCATGCTGCCTAAGTCACTGACATTCATGCTTCTAATGGTACAGTATAAGCAGAAAAGAAAACTACAAGCCTGGGTCACTGTTTTAACCAAAACCTCAAACAAAACACTGACAAAATATGTCATACTTCACAATGCAGTGTTTTCTTATTTCAAACATTATTATTGAAATCCATGTTACTGTAAGTGAGATCACTCTATAAAAATGAAAAATTTAACAGGTTTCAAAAGCTTGTTTTAGTTTGGACAGACTCGAGATAAGCCCAGTATGAATTTGGAAACATGAGCTCCATTTGTGGTTCCGATTAGCTATATTTTCCTAGACTGTCATTTCCGTTTGAGCTGGTTTCCCTATCTGAAAAAATATGGGTTGGGGACCATAAATGCTAAATCACTCTCCCCATGCCATGTTCCCCTTGGGTATTAGAAATTCAGGTCTTAGAAATTTGAGATCATGGAATCTAGAGTTTTCAGTGTCATCAAAGTTTCATAAGCTAAAGTTTTCATGCCTCTTGCAAACAAGCTGACTACTGTGCTGTATATCAAGGGCCAGAATGAGTTGTGAACAAAAGTTTGACTCAAGCCTCAAAGAACCTAATTGTAGCAAATTAATCAAGATGCATATTCATTGTCTATGTATGCCTTTTTGAAGCTGTTTCTTGTGCATTTGAAAGGTGACCATCGCTCATTTGTGAAACTGACATATGTGTTCTTGGTATAAGAATATGCTTCTTGGATGTAGACCAGGTTTAATTATTCCTCCTAGAAAACATGCCTTTCACCACAAATGACAAATTCTTCCCTAAAAGAAATAATTGTATTCACATACCTGCTTATTGTCAATTATTTCAGTATTGCCCTCAGTCCATTATTTACTTATAGTTTCAAAATGGAATATTTTTAGTCAAGGGAAAAATAGAAGAAAAGACAGGATATATATTTCCCTTCTCATCATGAATGAAGCTGAGCTATCTTCCAGGTATTTCTCATTTAGTTTAGGAGACAACTTTAAAATCTATACAAAGAGAATTACTATGTGTTGTGAAATCATAACATACAACAAATGATAAAGGAAAAAGTGGGTGGTGACAATTCTAGGGAAATCCATAAACGACTTTATAGTACTATACACACGGACACATGTATCTGAGGAAAATTGCTAAAACCACATACACAAAGTCATAGAGATTATTCATCAAAATCTTTACCTTGTAAATGAACCCTAACCTAGATTTAATGCCTAAACTATTTGTATGCAGAAGTACTCAATCATTTTCCACTTTCTAGAATTATAATTTATTTCTGTTTATTATTGTATGGCAATATTAATCAAGAATAGCCAAACTAATTTCTAAAATGCAACTAAAAGTAGCTATAATTAAACTAATTAGAATACAAATTTAAATGATCATCTTTTATATAGAAAATGAATTATGTACTAGATATACGTTCCCCACATTCAATATTCTCACACTGGCTCATCTACTCATATTACAAATCCAGTGAAATGCAGACATTGTGTTTGCCACTGTTTATGTCTGTGCATATGTTTGTGGTTACACACTTACACTTACATAAAACATAGAAATTTAAGAACTAGGACACTCTAAGACACATGAAACACTAGTTTTAATCTTAGCACTTAATACATTGTATTTCCTAAGGAAGGCCCATTAAATTTCTCTCTTACAATTTTACACACTCCACTCAAAAGGCTAGTAAAGTAATGCTCAAAATTCTCCAAGCCAGGCTTCAGCAATGCGTGAACCATGAACTTCCCAGATGTTCAAGCTGGTTTTAGAAAAGGCAGAGGAACCAGAAACCAAGTTGCCAACATCCGCTGAATCATCAAAAAAGCAAGAGAGTTCCAGAAAAACATCTGTCTCTGCTTTATTGACTATGCCAAAGCCTTTGACTGTGTGGATCACAATAAACTGTGGAAAATTCTGAAAGAGATGAGAATACCACACCACCTGACCTTCCTCTTGAGAAACCTATATGCAGGTCAGGAAGCAACAGTTAGAACTGGACATAGACCAACAGACTGGTACATCAAGGCTATATGTTGTCACCCTGCTTATTTAACTTATATGCAGAGTACATCATGAGAAATGCTGGGCTGGAAGAAGCACAAGCTGGAATCAAGATTGCCAGGAGAATTATCAATAACCTCAGATATGCAGATGACACCACCCTTATGGCAGAAAGTGAAGAGGAACTGAAAAACCTCTTGATGAAAGTGAAAGAGGAGAGTGAAAAAGTTGGCTTAAAACTCAACATTCAGAAAACTAAGATCATGGCATCTGGTCCCATCACTTCATGGGAAATAGATGGGGAAACAGTGGAAACAGTGTCAGACTTTATTTTCTTGGGCTCCAAAATCACTGCAGATGGTGGTTGCAGCCATGAAATTAAAAGACGCTTACTCCTTGGAAGGAAAGTTATTTGAGCAACCTAGATAGCATATTGAAAAGCAAAGACATTACTTTGCCAACAAAGGTCTGTCTAGTCAAGGCTATGGTTTTTCCAGTGGTCATGTATGGATGTGAGAGTTGGACTGTGAAAAAAAATGAGTGCCGAAGAATTATTGCTTTAGAACTGTGGTGTTGGAGAAGACACTTGAGAGTCCCTGGACTCCAAAGAGATCCAATCAGTCCGTTCTAAAGGAGATCAGTCCTGGGTGTTCATTGGAAGGACTGATGCTGAAGCTGAAACTCCAATACTGGTGTGAAGAGCTGACTCATTGGAAAAGACTCTGATGCTGGGAGGGATTGGGGGCAGGAGGAGAAGGCGACGACAGAGGATGAGATGGCTGGATGGCATCACTGACTCTATGGACATGAGTTTGAGTGAACTCCTGGAGATGGTGATGGACAGGGAGGCCTGGCGTGCTGCGATTCATGGGGATCACAAAGAGTTGGACATGACTGAGCAACTGAACTGAACTGAACTGAACTGAATCAAAAGGCAGTGTAATTTCCCTCCCTTTCAGACTGGATAGAACTTGGCTATAATTGCTAAATTGTAGCAGAATGGATGCTCTGTGAATTCCAAGCCTATGTCAGAAAAGGTCAGACATCTTCTGTCTGGTTCTATTTGAATCCTCTCTCTGGGGGAAGCCAACCACAGTAAAAGACATGTAATTTTCCTGAGACCAACATATTGGGGGTGGGGGGGGGAGGGGGAGGGTTACATGCAGACACTTTGGTCAAAAGTCTGAGCTGATCCCAGGTTTCTTCCAGTCATCCCTTCTAAGGTGTCAGGAATGTGAGTAAAGCAGTCCTGGACCCTACAGACAGTGGCTTCCACCAGCTGAATACCACTATTTAACCTCAGGCAATGCCACGAAGAGCGAAAGAATCATTCAGCTGAGATCTACCTAAATTCCTTAACTGTTGCTGCTGCTGCTAAGTCACTTCAGTCGTGTCCGACTCTGTGGGACCCCATAGACGGCAGCCCACCAGGCTCCCCCATCCCTGGGATTCTCCAGGCAAGAAAACTGGAGTGGGTTGCCATTTCCTTCTCCAATGCATGAAAGTGAAAAGTGAAAGTGAAGTCGCTCAGTCGTGTCCGACTCTGGCGACCCCATGGACTGCAGCCTACCAGGCTCCTCCGTCCATGGGATTTTCCAGGCAAGAGTACTACAGTATATGTAAAATGTAATAAAACAGTTGTGGTTTTAAGCCACTCAGTTTTAAGGTATTTAGCTTCACAGTAATACTAACTGAGATAGATATACAACTTAATAGATATGTAACTGTTGAAAAGTTACCCACTTCCTCTTAACTTTATTCTTATTTTTAAAATACCAATATAGGTCCTTCCCAACCAACATAAAATAACAAAGAGAGCATAGAGGATAATAGCTGTGGAAGAGCATTCTAACATAATGGTAAAGCATTATCTGTATCTGTTTATCTAATGCAAAAGTCAGTCTGGTGTTTCTAACATTAAAACTATGATAATCTTCTCCATTACATGGAGATCGTCAGATGGTTTTAAGGCATGTACTGTGTTGTCTGATGTACAACCTCAGTCCTCATTGGTGGCTACATGTTGCGAACTCCTTCTTCTGAACAAATACACTATTATATTCGTAGTTCAAGTTCTTCTTGTTTCTCTGAGGCACATGGATTGAGCACTGAAATCTCCTTTATTTGTTTCTAACAAAGTACAATTAGAGGTGTCATCTTAGCCCCTATTTTCCTCAAGCTCATATTTCTCTTTCATCCTCTCAGCACGTTGAGTACCAAGCTAGTCACATTTCTTTTTTTTTTTAATTTATTTTTTAAATTGAAGAATAATTGCTTTACAGAATTTGTTGTTTTCTAAGTCACATGTCACATTTCTTTACCCTTCCTTCATCCAATACTTTTTGGGTCAAGAAATTGAAGTTGCAAATGAGGTCAGTGTACTCCCGCCATGTTTAATCCTCAGAGCTAATTGGTGTCTTTAAGATAGCCTGGGCTGCACTGCCTCTAGGTTTTAATCTTACCAAGTTTCAGTAACTTCATTTTGGATATTTTCTTAAGCCTTCTTTCCACAGTGAGTCTAAGGGACACATTAGATGTGTTTTCAAAATGACTTTCCAAGTTGAATTCCAGGCAGGTTACTAGGTTCTTCTGCTTGAGTTATAAGTGTGAAAATGTCAATATTCACTTTTCCATTACAAGAAAAAAAAAACAAAAAACAATACATACTGTTGCATGCCTGCTAACCTGTTCTTTCTCCTGCCAGTGATATGAATATTTAGAAATTCACACTGTCCCATATCTTTTATCTCTTGCCTATAGTCAGTGAAGTATCCTGGTGGTGGATACAAATTGAACCTTTTATCACACATCTCTGATAAGGAAGCAAAATTCTAGACTGTGGGACTGAATTTGCATACATCTTTCTGAGGTCAAAGTTCATTTCAAGGGCAAGTTCATATAGCTATACTCCTTGTTAAAGAAAACATGATGTTTGAAAATCTGAATTTATAGAATGGGGAAAATTGAGGAAGTGGGGTGAAGTTATTCTCTTTTCTGAAGTTTTATCTATACTATTTCTTTAAATACTGACCCACAGTAGCATATTTTAAATGAAATATTAGTTATAAAACGTGAGTGTATACATAGAAATTCCAGAATTACATATATTATGCAGAGTTCAGTTCAGTCACTCAGTCGTGTCCGACTCTTTGCGACCCCATGAATCGCAGCACACCAGGCCTCCCTGTCCATCACCAACTACCGGAGTTCACTCAGACGCACGTCCATCGAGTCAGTGATGCCATCCAGCGATCTCATCCTCTGTCATCCCCTTCTCCTCCTGCCCCCAATCCCTCCCAGCATCAGAGTCTTTTCTAATGAGTCAGCTCTTCGCATGAGGTGGCCAAAGTACTGGAGTTTCAGCTTTAGCATCACTCCTTCCAAAGAACACCCAGGACTGATCTCCTTTAGAATGGACTGGTTGGATCTCCTTGCAGTCCAAGGGACTCTCAAGAGTCTTCTCCAACACCACACTTCAAAAGCATCAATTCTTCGGCTCTCAGCTTTTTTCACAGTCCAAATCTCACAACCATACATGACTACTGGAAAAACCATAGCCTTGACTATGCAGTGTAGGTTATATCTATATAAATGATAATTGGATACAGTATTGCTTCAGGACAGAAAACTAAAGAAGTGGATAAGTACCTTTACTCACTCTCCTGTGCAAGAAATAATGCTAGGCATATCATATGTATTCTTTGTGTTAATATTAAAGAAATTCTACCAAACGGTAGTGGGGAGAGAGGAACAAAATAGGCCTATCAGATTAACAAAGTAGCATATGTAGAACAGATAAGCAGCAAGGCTATACTGTATAGCACAGGGAATCATACCCAATATCTTGTAATAACCTATAATGGAATGTAATATGCAAAAGAACTAAAAAAGTAACTTACTATTCTGTATACCTGAAACTAGCATAATATTTAAATCAACTGTATGTAAAAAAATCTATTATCCCTGTTATAAAGATAGGGAAACAGAGGCTCAAATTAATTATCCAAGTTCACTGAATTGATAAAGCGTAGAAATGATTTAAATTGTATTTCAATTTCATATTACCTGTGTAGCCTTTATCTTTCATTACTTCACATTCTCTACCCTTTATGCTCTAACCACACTGAAGAGTTTGAGGTGTACATGTTTCTACCTTGCTACCTTCACTCACAAAGTTCTCTCTTTCTGGGATGCTGTTACTCCCATTACAACACATCATATGAGGTCCCACCCAAATAGCTGTCTTTCTTGAAGATTTTTTTCAACATCCTCAGTCATAGAACTGTCCCATTTTTCTGTCCTCTTATGGCATTTTGTGATGCTTTCTCATCATGCCTTATATTCTGCCTTATATATGTTATCTGTGTCCATCTCTTAGCTTCCCAACCAATCAGCCTTCAGTAGCTCCCAACCAATTAGGCTTCAATAGCTCCCAACCAACCAGCCTTCAATAGCAATACTTACTTCTGTTAGTGCGTTAAACATACATCACACATTAGCATGTATTTTCTCTTTAAAGGAAAACTCTCCTAGTGACTGGTAATCGTGAACTCATTTCTAGTGCCTAACATGAGAGTTTAATTTTTAAACTAAAATATTATAATCTGTTTTAAATTTATCATAGGATATATTCTTTCCTAGAGAGTCGTATTCTAAAGTCAACAAAAATTCACTACGTGTAATTGTACCTATCAGGTCATCAACTTCTTTCCTAGAATCTTAGTCAGCTGTGTCTTTTGGGAGCATTTATATACTAAAGTTCAGCTATTTGGAGGTATCTACAAAGTCCATAGTAGGTCAGGATTCACACTTAAATGATGGCTTGTGAACATGGGCAGCCAGTCTCAGTATCTGCATTTCTTTACTCTCTGCAAGGCTTTACTCTCCTTGTTTTCACACCTATGCTACAATTCCCATAAACTAGTGAAACAGTGATTTCTTCGTGGGAAAAATGACTCCAAAAGAAATTTGGCTGATATTTCTCTAGATAAAAGGAGGGAGGGAGCAAACAGTAGAGTTTAAGAAAGTGACAGTCCTTAGAAACAAAGAAGAAAAAAAAAGCAATAAAATTGTGACTAGAGAGAGGAAGAATAAATTTCATGGTAGCTCACATTTCTGGCATCGACAAGCCAACCAGCCATATGCTCTATATAGAAAAAAGAAAAATATAATTTCTCTATGTAATTTGATGAAAACACTGCTCATGAAGTGCTAGATAAAACATTATGAGTCTGAAAGATTTATCTACTTTTTAAACATATATTGCATTTCTTAGAGAGAAACATATACCGGTGTCAACTAAGTGTTTCATGAAACTCTTAAGACTTATCTCTTACTCCCAAAAAGTTGTCAAACATAATCTTTCATTATTATGACAAATCTATTTATGTATCATCAAATTGCATATAAGAAGGGTAAAGTGACAAGGTCTGGATTCCATGAAATCTCAATATTTCAATGCAGAAAAAGTTCAGCTTATTTTGACATTTGAGGCTTATTCTTTCTCTTACCTTTGAGTTACTGATCTTCAAGTTTTATTTGCCTCCTCTAATTCTTTAGCCTGGCTTCCTTCATCCTAAAGGAAATCAGTCCTGGGTGTTCATTGGAGGGACTGATGTTGAAGCTGAAACTCCAATACTTTGGCCACCTGATGTGGAGAACTGACTCATTTGAAAAGACCCTGATGGTGGGATAGATTGAAGGTGGGAAGAGAAGAGGACGACAGAGGATGAGATGGTTGGATGGCATCACCTACTCAATGGACATGGGTTTGGGTGGACTCTGGGAGTTGATGATGGACAGGGAGGCCTGGCATGCTGTGGTTCATGGGGTCGTGAAGAGTCAGACATGACTGAGCAACTGAACTGAACTGACATGCAAACAATTATTCTGTTTTTTGATACAGTGATGACTAAGATATGGTCCTGCTTCAAAAACAATTCACAGTCTGTTTATTGTCCCAGCGGAAACATCTTTTCTGAGCACAAGACACATATAGTAGACAACACTTAGTGCCTGATTCATAATAGACACTGAATATTTGTTTTATGAGTACTTCTCTTGTTCAAAGGCCTTAAATACTATAGTTCTTCTGGACACTGACCTCTTCTCCCTCTGTGATCTCTTCTACTCCCATACTTCAGCTGCCAATATATGCTGACAATCTCTATTTCTCCAGCCTGAAATCATATTCCAAATTTCAGATCTGTATATCCTACTCTCTATATCTGAAAATGGATGCCTCAGGGGCTCTTCAAATTCAAGATTTCCATTAGCGAACTCATAAGCTTCACCCGTCTTTCTCAGCCCCACTATAACCATGGTCTGTCCTCATTGGTTCCTAATCTTAGTTAAGAGAATCACCATTCACTCAGCTACAATGCCACCATTGTAAAGACTCTTCTTCATATTCATGCCTTTTTGTAATTCCCTCTCCTTGAGTATGGGCAGAATCAGTGACTTGCTTCTAACCAAAAGAACATGACAAAAGTGATGGATGTCACTCCTATGATAATGTCACATCATATGACTCTGTCTTGGGATAAATTGGGAGATTAGGATTGACACATACACACTATTATACATAAAACAGCTAGTAAGGACCTACTGTACAGCACTGGAAATTCTGCTCAATACTCTGTAATAACCTATATGGGAAAAGAACCTAGAAAAGAATGAATATATGTATAACTGATTCACCTTGCTATACACCTGAAACTGACACAACATGCTAAATCAGTTATATGCCAGTTTAAAAAAATAGATTAAAAGAGGGGAAATTGGAGGCAGGGAGAATTGGAATCCAGTTCTGGAAAGTTGTAAACTAATAAAAAAAAAATAGAAAATAGCAGATAGGAAGGAAAAGTGTGAGCATGTCAGGGCAGGAAGTATAGCTGTTTACAAGTGAGTGCAACACTAGGCACACAGAGGAGTAGTGAGTGAGTTGCTGTGAATCTTGACTTTTGGCTTCATTCTCACTTTTTCATCCTCTTGCCAGCTGGGGCTAAGCTGCTTGGATCTGGATTCATTAATGCACGTTCTGTGAATGGTCTTTTTAAACAGGTTAAGTTTGGTTCTTTAATTTGACAGCTCCTTCTCTGAGAAAGTAGCTTTTATCCAAGGATCTGTTTGCCATGTGTTAGTTAGCATTATTAGAATGGTAGCCCTTCTGCCAATTGGAAATACGATCTGTTCCTGAGAGCAGCTGCTTGTCTTCACTGAAAGAAATTACTTTATTTGAATTTTACAGTTTCCTACCTGACTCTGGGTTTTCATTCTCTATCTGCTGCTGATGACCTTATCCTTGTTTGGAAGCACTCTTTTGAATTTTTGCAGGATCATATTAAAAGCAGACTAACATTTTCAAAGCAAGTTACATTTACTTCAGTGCACTTTTCAAAGTGTACTGTAGGGAAAGAATTAAACTGAAAGTTGCTCAGTTGTGTTCAACTCTTTGCGACCCCATGCACTATACAGTCCATGGAATTTTCCAGGCCAGAATACTGGAGTGGGTAGCCTTTCCCCTTTCCAGGAGATCTTCCGACTCAGGGATTGGACCCAGGTCTCCCGCATTGCAGGCAGATTCTTTACCATCTGAGCCACAAGGGAAGCCCTTGTGAAAGGGAAAGAATATGTGAGCCTAAATTGAAGAGTAAATGTAGTTTGCCATTTTTCTGTTACTCATGTGTATCATCAGTGTCCCAAAATATAGGTCAGGATTAAGAAGTGAAAATGTGATGAGAGAGCATTCTAATGGAGAGGATATAGAATATTTACAAATAATTAACACCATATAAGAATGTATGGGCTTCCCTGATAGCTCAGTTGATAAAGAATCCACATGCAATGCAGGAGACCCTGGTTCAATTCCTGGGTCAGGAAAATCCCCTGGAGAAGGGATAGGCCACCCACTCCAGTTTTATTGGGCTTCCCTAGTGGGTGAGATGGTAAAGAATCTGCCTGCAATGCAGGAAACCTGGGTTTGACCCCTGGGTTGGGAAGATCCCCTGGAGAAGGGCAGGGCAACCCATTGCAGTATTCTTGCCTGGAAAATCCCATGAACAGAGGAGCCTAGTGGGCTGCAGTCCATGAGGGTCGCAAAGAGTTGGACACAACTGAGCAACTAAGCAAACTTAGCACAAGAATTTATGTAACAAACCAATATAGTTATCTTACTAAACTGCATGCAGCCACCTTAAAATTTGGAGCTCACAGTAAAATTTAATTTGGGTTGCTCCTCAGCATTGCCATTGATAGGTTCCCTTTTTATGCTGCCTTAATCTAAAGTGGTTTTGTGAATTGAATTTAAATACTGCTACTAGGCTGATAATACACAATACATTTTAAAACACGAGTTCTCCATTGTCTGTAACATTCCAGTTTTACTTGTAAGGAAGATAGAGTATTTCTATTAGCATTAGATTTATTTCTGGTTCTGAGGACCAGTAAGCACCACAGATGATAAAATTCAGTTTGTCACAGTAAAGGATCATGTAGGCAGCATTGTGTTTTGAGTTGTATTCTACAAAATAACGTTGGATCCAGCTGTACTGAATTGCCCGCACTCATTCCACTTCTTTTCTCTCGTTCTCCTTGTTAATATGAAGTAATCATTATAAAGTATTCCTCTGTATACAGTTACTATTATCATCTTCCTAGATTATTATTTCCTAAACTAGTGTCCTGCATAAGCAGGAGGTCCCACAGCCATCTAATATTGTAACTTTAAATATTGAAATTGATTTTTTTTACATTCTGTCATATTTGAAATCAAGATTCATGTATTCTTTCAGACAAAAGAATATTACTGCCTTTGTGGAAGCTATATTTGAGGGCAGAGGGAACCACAATATAAAACAAAGAAATTATACAGTATGTTTGATGGTAATAAGTCCAAAAGGACAAAACAAGATAACAGTAACAGTGGACCTCATGGGCAAAGGGACTTTTGGAAAATAGACTTGAAGCAAGTGAGAGAATGACTAATGCACTTATCTAGGGCAAAGGTATTCAAGGCAAAGTGGACATCTGTGCAAAGGCTATGAAACAGGAGTGTGCCTGCTTCTCCGAGCAGGTAGGTTGGTAGCATTGAAGTGCAATGGGGCCAGTGAGCCTAGGAGTGAGCAAGGAGGAAGGTAGTAGAAGAGGTCAGAGGGGTAAGTGCCTCCACAGTATGCGTTCATCCAATTAACTGGACAATTTGTGCAGGCAATGGGATTAGCTCATTTGACTGTTATTATTGAGCAGAGTAGCCTGTTATTTAATGTTTTGTTCTATAGAGTTGAAGATTTCAAGTTAGTACTGGTATAATAAGTCAGAAAATACATGGTATAACTTTCTGTTTGCAGAGTTAAGCTTAGGATGACATTGTATTAAAGAGGGGTGTCTATGTTTTCTGTAATTCCCACCAAGAAAAGTATTTTCAGTAAGATATCAAAATGACTTGTTGAACAACAAAGAAATGAATCTATGTCAAAACATCACACCTTATAAATATGAAATATACATGTCTTGAAATTCAATTATTTGAAATGAGCTGTGTTAAGCAAATATATCTATGTAGATATATTAGTAGAAAATCAAGCTTTGTAAATATCAATGGCAAGATAAATTAGAGCCATATTCATCTTCCCTATTACTTCTGGTCTAGGAGTTCATTCTTCTACACTAAGAAAGATCTAGGCTTAGGCTACAGAACACTGAAAATAGAACAGATTCTGTTTACACTTAATTTACTAATTTTGCTCTAACTTATATCAAATATCATTAAATAGTAGCAAAACTTCATTTCTTTAATCATTTTATAACATTAGCACATTCACTTAAACTTGCCTTTCATTTGCAATACATAGTATTCAAGTTTGCTTCTATCCTTTGCTTGCCTAAATCTCTTAATGAAAAGAGAACTGTGATATAGGCTTTCATAGTGAGGTAAAGCACTGTGTTTAAAAACACTGAACAAAAATTTATATATTAAGTATCTGTTTCTCAATGATTTATTATGGCTGGGTTGACCCATGGGAGCAGAATAGTGTCTTGTGATCCTGTATGTTGTGTTTTTGTGTTGAAGTCAGATAGCTTGGGTTTTGTTACAGTTCAGTTATTCACTTGCTCTGAGCCACTACTTCCCAACTGTGGAATAAGAGGTTATACTCGTACAATTATTTGAAAATCTTCTAGGAGGCACAAAGAAGATACTTCAGGGAGTGACTGCCACTGGGGTTAGGGTTGGGGTGGGATGAACAGGGCTGTTCCAAGCACATCTGTTGTATATATTGAGATACTTTTCAAGATTTCACTGGAAGAAAGATTTCCAGTGTAAGAATTATTTAACAGTTGTTGTATTGGAACAGTATTCAAACAGTTTTTGCTTTCTTAGACTATAAAAAAAGGCCTTCCTGGTAGTTCAGCTGGTAAAGAATCCGCCTACAATGCAGGAGATCCCGGTTTGATTCCTAGGTTGAGAAGATCCACAGGAGAAGGGATAGGCCACCCACTTCAGTATTCTGGCCTTGAGAATTGCATGGACTATGGGGTCTCAAAGAGTCAAACATGACTGAACGACTTTCACTATGTTGGAACAGTCTTCAAACATTTTTGCTTTCTTAGACTATAAAAAAACTTTCACTATACTTACTCTCTCAAAGTTATAAATTGAAAGCTAAAACTTTTCACTATAGGTTTAAATGATCACAAAGAGTGTACTTTTAGAGCATATTACAAATATTAAATTTTAAAATATAATTTTAAAAATAAAAATACTTCATCATTCTTTTATGTTCATCTAGTAGTATCTATTAAACAATTAGATACATACCATTATTCATTAAAATGGACTTGAACAATCTGTATTATAACTGTCAGAAATGTAACCTTGTTCCTTTTTGTCTTGTCACTCATATAGCCATTTCCACAGTATTTTATACTAGTGTAATACATTTTATGTTTAAATCTTTTATGAATCATAGTACCTCATGGGCACAAAAATATGTATATACATAAAAATGTTCACTTAAACATTTCCTGTGACCATACATTTCTACAGATTAAAAAAATCCAGGATTGAGTTATCATTACACTTATTTAGTAGTATCTAATTTATAAAAATAAAATACATTACACATTTGAATATTAAGAACATAAAGTTAATTTCTTAGACATCTATTTCTTAAATGCATTGGACAAGAATAATTTTTGCAGTGAGGTTTTTTTTTTTTTTTGCCCCTTGATAAATATTACTTTGTGGTTGAATGAAGTTCATTCATGGAGAACCTTTTGTTCCATATGTGGGTTTGCATATATGTTCAGTCTGGAAACTTATTTGTGACCATTATGAGATGGGAAACTAGTTTCATTTTAGTAATGTTTCACACTCATTTGAACTGATATGGCAAACATTTATCAGCTGTTAACTAGTTTAGGTCTTCCTTCAACATGCTTGAAGGAAAGAACTGGAAGCCACATGAATGGCAAGGAATGTGTCACCAAGTAGTAGTTTGATTCATGTCGTCAACAATTACAACAGTGTTTTCAGTTGAGCCCGTGTCTGGTGCCTTGGGGGTTTGTCTCCCAGGGAAATACCTGGTGCTGTGGTGTTAGGGACAAGTTGAGAGCACTGACATGCTTTTGTAAAGTGGAAGCAAGAGGATTATGGTGAGAGATAGGCCAAAGGGCTGGACGACCTGCTTGGAGCCTGCACTCAAGGTGCTTCCAGGCAGATCAGTTTCTAAAAGATAACATGTAGAAGTTAGGGAACTGAAAACACTTTCTCTTAGAACTAACCACATCCAAGTATCCTTTAAAAAGCCTTCATGGACATCTATACACATGCATGCATGCCCTAGTTTAAAAAACCACTGCACTGGAGGATCTCTTGGGTCTCTTCACATTTTATCATTCTGTGATCACTTGTAGGTTATCATATTATGCATTAGAAACCTAAAACCCTTTTGTAATGAGGAAGAAAGAAGGAAACACAGAGATTTCACAAATGAAAATATGCCTCACCCTTTCATATTTTTTCTTTTGTATTTATATCAGATTAAACCTCTAAATAATGGTACCCCCCAAATCAGTTACTGTTCTTCTCATGTGTATCTGATTGAAAAACAAACTTGAAAATTGAGTTTTACAGTTTACTTGTAAGTAGATACAGAGCAAATCAGCCCTGTTTCATGCCTCTTGCCTACTGATAAAATTGAATTGACTTGAGCAGAAACACATTAAAATGTAACATGAGAAGAATATAGGAAGAGAGGAGAAGTGGCATGATAATCACCATAGAGACATTATATCGACCCTGCTATTAGTTTTTTCATGTCACTAGCAAAACTGAGAAGCAAGCTTATTAGAGTAAATACAAAGACTTATTTTTACGTGTTACAATTATATTGTTCTAGTTTAGAAGAGAAGCATGACACAGCTACATGGATTCAGTGCAAACCTCTTTAGGTGATTAACTCCAGCAGCCACACACCATTTTCAAAGAAGAGGAACATACAGATATCACCTGAGGGCTCCAGAAATTTGGCTTCCTCAAATCAAGACTATGGTAATGGTCAAATGAACTTATCTACCAGACAGAAACAGACTCTCAGACATAGAGAACAGACTTGTGATTGCTGGAGTGGTAGATAGGGGGAGCTTTGGATTGGGAGTTTGGGGTTAGCAGATGCAAACTATCATATATAGAACAGATAAGAACAAGGTCTTACTCTATAGCACAGGGAGCTATATTCAATAACCTGGGATAAACCATAATGGAAATAAGTATTAAAAAAATATATATGTATAACTGAATCAGACCAATTCCAAATAGGAAAAGGAGTACATCAAGGCTATATATTGTCACCCTGCTTATTTAACTTATATGCAGAGTACATCATGAGAAACACTGGGCTGGAAGAAGCACAAGCTGGAATCAAGATTGCTGGGAGAAATATCAATAACCTCAGATATGCAGATGACACCACCCTTATGGCAGAAAGTGAAGAGGAACTAAAAAGCCTCTTGATGAAAGTGAAAGAGGAGAGTGAAAAAGTGGCTTAAAGCTCAACATTCAGAAAACTAAGATCATGGCATCTGGTCCCATCACTTCATGGGAAATAGATGGGGAAACAGTGTCAGACTTTATTTTTTTTGGGCTCCAAAATCACTGCAGATGGTGATTGCACCCATGAAATTAAAAGACGCTTACTCCTTGGAAGAAAAGTTATGACCAACCTAGATAGCATATTGAAAAGCAGAGACATTACTTTGCCAACAAAGGTCCATCTAGTCAAGGCTATGGTTTTTCCAGTGGTCATGTATGGCATCATGGACTCGATGGACATGAGTCTGAGTGAACTCCAGGAGTTGGTGATGGACAGGGAGGCCTGGCGTGCTGCGATTCATGGGGTCACAAAGAGTCGGACACGACTGAGTGACTGAACTGAACTGAACTGAACTGAACTGAATCACTTTGCTGTACACTCGAAATTAACACAATATTGTAAATCAACTAACTAAACTTCAATTTAACAACAACAACAACAAAACTATAATGATGGGGATTACTTAACCCCTCAACACAGGGTGGCACACTGATCGGTCCTTTCTGGATGTGTTGAGCAGCACAAAGAGTCTTTCACTGTCCATGTAAATATACAATAACATCACCATGAAACGTGGTAGCAGACTTCTGTTGTCAGACTTGGAGGTTTAGAGGCATAAAGCACTCAGGCTGAATGACTGCTTAATGTTCTTGGGTCTTAGTAAATGTTTTAGGAAGGTTTGATGAGTATTTGTAGAAAGGAAAAAAACAAAGAAGGAAAGCAGGAAGAAAAACATATATATTTTAAAAGAAATCTAGTAGAGCATATAGATAAAAATGAGTAGAATCATTCATAATAGAATGCACTCCAAGATTTTTCTAACTCATATCTTGTGTGTATATGTGAATATATACATATATATGTGAGTATATGTGTATGTCTATATGTACAAATATTTATACATATATACACATGTATAGTATATGTATATATATACACACACACATACACATACTATACATACACATATGTATAGTATATGTATACACACACACACACACACAGGATTACAACTAGAATGTGTGAGAGTACAGTGTAAAAATGTAAAGAGCCAAGGAAGGATGGGCTATCATGTTACTGGGAGCACACACCAGTTCTTGCTTTCTTGAGAGAGGCACAAGATACAACTATCCCCTGGAATTATAGTCAAAGGCCATAGAATCTTCAGTCCAAAATGTGGTTCTCAGAAGTAGACACAAATGAGTTGGCATCCCAGCTTCATCACTTACTGGCTATGAGACCTTGGGCAAGATATTTAACTTTTGTGTGCCTCAGTTGTCTCATTTGTGCAAAGAGCACAATAAGAGTTCCTAAAGCATCAGGATGTCATGAAAAGTGAATGATCTGGTGTGAGTACAATCTTCCTTACTAAAGATTTATGGATGTAACAGTACAGGTCAAGTTTCCTTCAATTAATCTTTACTAAAAGGATCTTTAAGAAATGTCCCAATTGGTTAGGGTGCAGAGTTGTGTGGTAATAAGGATAACACAGGTTTTGAGTATGATAAATCAGAATTGATATCCTAAATATGCTACTTAAAAGCTATGTGACTCAGAGGAAGATCCTTAAGCTGTAAGATTCTCAGATTCCTCTGTGTAAAATAGGATGATAGATAATCACTGGCTCACATTTAGGACTGACAACATGCCAGACGCTGTTCCAAGAAGTTTACATGAATCAGCTCATTGAATCCTCACAGCAACCCCATGGAATCAATGCGGTATCATTACTTCTCTTAGCTACTAATTGAAGTTGTGGCCATTACCCTAATCTCATAATTGAGAGAATAACTTAGAGTTTTCATGAATGATACTAGAGTTTCAACTTCTTGAGGCCTTAAATCCTGTGCAAGGCTTCAGAAAGTCCTTTGCATCTATAAAATGGTAAGTAGACATGTGGTGAGTTGAGTCTGGAAGATGACTGTCAGAAACCAAGCCTGCAAAGATCGACAATGGTTTGGTGAGTATGCCTTGAATAGTGTAATAATACTTCTGAAAACCTAGAGCTCCTGGGAACAAGAGTGGGGTTAGGTGTGTGGGAGGGTAGTCTCCTCATTCTAGTGGTATATGAACACACATGCCTTTTTAAGAGAACTGAGTGGTTCCATGTGCAGCCTTTTGAAGGAGGAGAAATTGAACCATTTGAAATTCTATGGAAAGTATACTGAAATGTACCCTAGAAATCAGACTGCTAGAAGTTCAAGTCTTAGGCACTTTCTCTTAAAAAAAAATTAGGCCTATTGACATTCACCTATTAGACGCAGAAGGAAAAAAAGAAACTTTAAAGCTGGCAATATTTCTAAGTTTTATAGACTTTTTATTTTTAAGAAAAATGTAAGGAAAAAAAAAGATTTATATTTCTCCAAACAAAATATAAGAATACACCCATGGTGTGGTGGAACCTTGAATTGACCTCTATATTGCTACTAAACAATGTATTTCTCTGGGTAGAATGTTAGAAATAGGAGTATCTGCTTTTAATATAGTATGCTTTTACCATGTGAAGATAATTCACATCAGTTTAGGCTAATACATGCTTTAGCATATATTTTAAATAATTGTCTGAGTGGTCTAAGCAGAATATTGTTATGGTGGTTGTTTTTATTGTATTCATTTCCAGTTTTTGGAAGAAGAAATTGAGCCTGCAGAGAGGTGAGCTAACCTAGTCACAGAGGTAAGCTAGTATTGATATTTAGTGACATGAGACCTACTTGCATAGAAAGGTAACATGAAACACATTTCCCTATTCAATGTGACTAAATTCAATAACCAAAGATCATGATGTCAGTAATCCCATAGTTGGATTTAGATTAAATATAAATGGATTAGGTTGGCAATAAGAAGGGCCGCTTCTAAATGGTATCATTGGATCTGTAATAACATGGTTTATATAGAAATATTTGAGAGTTTTGTAATATATCAATGCAATCAATATACACTGACCATTCAGATGACCAGACTGAGTATACAAAGGCCCAGTTTTGTTGATACTATTTACTGATTTAACTGTAGGCTATGTTACACCTTGTTATTTGTAGAAGGTAGCTGTGTTCTGTCTCCTCTAATTATCTCCTCCTTACTTAATGTAGGTATATTTTTATTCATTCATTTAACAAATATTTATTCAATGCTTACTATATACTAAGCATTGTCCTCTGTTCTGTGGACCCAGTAATGAAAAGACTAACACGATTCTTTTCCTCACTGAGAACAAAGTTTGATGGAAGAGGCACCTAAAGGCCTTGCTGATGCATTGGATGTGGGAACTAATGAACAGTAAGGAGTTATGTGGGACTCAGACTTCTGACTTGGGCAAATGGGTGGGTGGTGCTGCTATTCACTGAGAGGAGTTGTACTTGAGGAAGTATAGATCTTTTACTTGTCGCTTTGGTGTTCTAGCTTGGCAAGGGAAAGAAATAAACTGCATTTTAGATGTCTTGAGCTTTAGAACCTTCTGGGCCATCCAAGTGGAAATGTCCAGTCTGTAGCTGGCTATACAGGCCTAATAGCTGTTTAATCTCTCTGAATCCCATCCCCCCTTCTCAAAGACCTTATTCTACTGCTTATCCCCTCTATTGCATTTTAAATTCCTTTTCTACACTTCTCCTTTATCTTCAGTATGAAACATATTTCACATACTTAAAATCAAAGGGACACACATGTCCAACCCTGGTCTCTGTCTCCATATACTACTTATATCTCTTCATTAAGTCATTCATTCAGTCAAGAGTTATTGAGCATATACTGAATACTTTCAGGTTACTGGAGATAAAGTGATAAATAAAATCAGCAAGGGCCCTGTCTTTATAGTGCTTCCTACAGGTAGTAAACAGATGACAGTATGTCACATAAGGAAAACTATAAGGAAGTCAAAGAAAAATACAATAAGAAGACCTAATCTAGACCGAGAAGTCATGAAAACCTGAAGTAATATTTAAGTGAGACCTACAGGGTAAGTAGGAGAAGGCAATGGCAACCCACTCCAGTACTCTTGCCTGGAAAATCCCATGGATGGAGGAGCCTGGTAGACTGCAGTCCATGGGGTCGCAAAGAGTCAGACACGACTGAGCAACTTCACTTTCACTTTTCACTTTCATGCATTGGAGAAGGAAATGGCAACCCACTCCAGTGTGCTTGCCTGGAGAATCCCAGGGGCGGGGGAGCCTGGTGGACTTCCGACTATGGGGTCGCACAGAGTTGGACACGACTGAGCGACTGATCTGAGCTGATCTGATGTAGACGATCATGTCATCTGCAAACAGTGAGAGTTTTACTCCTTCTTTTCCAATTTGGATTCCTTTTATTTCTTTTTCTGCTCTGATTGCTGTGGCCAAAACTTCCAAAACTATGTTGAATAGGAATGGTGAAAGTGGGCACCCTTGTCTTGTTCCTGACTTTAGGGGAAATGCTTTCAATTTTTCACCATTGAGGATAATATTTGCTGTGGGTTTGTCATATATAGCTTTTATTATGTTAAGGTATGTTCCTTCTATTCCTGCTTTCGGGAGAGTTTTTATCATAAATGGATGTTGAATTTTGTCAAAGGCTTTCTCTGCATCTATTGAGATAATCATATGGTTTTTATTTTTCAATTTCTTAATGTAGTGTATTACATTGATTGATTTGCGGATATTGAAGAATCCTTGCATCCCTGGGATAAAGCCCACTTGGTCATGGTGTATGATCTTTTTAATGTGTTGTTGGATTCTGATTACTACTAGAATTTTGTTAAGGATTTCTGCATCTATGTTCATCAGTGATATTGGCCTGTAGTTTTCTTTTTTTGTGTGGCATCTTTGTCAGGTTTTGGTATTAGGGTGATGGTGGCCTCATAGAATGAGTTTGGAAGTTTACCTTCCTCTACAGTTTTCTGGAAGAGTTTGAGTGGGATAGGTGTTAGCTCTTCTCTAAATTTTTGGTAGAATTCAGCTGTGAAGCTGTCTGGACCTGGGCTTTTGTTTGCTGGAAGATTTCTGATAACAGTTTCAATTTCCATGCTTGTGATTGGTCTTAAGATTTTCTATTTCTTCCTGGTCCAGTTTTGGAAAGTTGTAGCTTTCTAAGAATTTGTCCATTTTTTCCAAGTTGTCCACTTTATTGGCATATAGTTGCTGATAGTAGTCTCTTATGATCCTTTGTATACGAGACAGCAAAAGAGACATTGATGTACAGAACAGTCTTTTGGACTCTGTGGGAGAGGGAGAGGGTGGGATGATTTGGGAGAATGGCATTGAAACATGTATAATAGCATATATAAAATGAGTCACCAGTCCAGGTTCAATGCACAATACTGGATGCTTGGAGTTGGTGCACTGGGATGACCCAGAGGGATGGTATGGGGAGGGAGGAGGAAGGAGGGTTCAGAATGGGGAACATGTGTATACCTGTGGCGGATTCATGTTGATATATGGCAAAACCAATACAATATTGTAAAGTTAAAAATAAAATAAAAATAAATAAATAAATAACCATTAAAAACAAATAAAGGATGATGTTGAGTGGAAAGGGCAGTCACCCAATAGTGTAATAATTTAGCATTATCTACTTTAAAGATGAGAGGTTTAAAAATACTTCCCAATAAGAATATTTTTTCTTTCATTAATTAATATGTAGGCACTGTGTGATTCCCTGGAAATCCTATATATTCTATAATTTGTTTCCAAATTAAAAGTTCCATTCCATATGTTTAGAGAACTCAGGGATAAAATTTGATAGAAAGCAATTTCATCAGATTAAACTGTGGTGTAACTAAATCAATTGTCAGCCCTTCCAGAGATAATTGTATTTTAAAATGGTTATGTATACTTTCAAATTTGTATATCTCCAATCATGATAGATATGGCTAGGAGCATTTTGGAAGTCAGGAGACTCCCTAAGAACCCCCACACCTTGCCCAGAAGACAACTGCCTTTACTGCTGGCACAGGAGGGCAGTGCTTTAAAAGAGGGAAATCAATGTAAAATAAACTAACATTATATATTTATTTTTAAAAGTTAGTCCCAGAGTATCCTAGGTTCACTTGTTAGTCAATATGTCTTATCATAGTGGTATACAACTGGAATTTATGACATTGAAGAATATTGTAAGATCCACAAAGAATAATGACCTTGAAGCATTTCACAATCCACAAAGAAAAACGCAGTTATAGTCCCTAGACATTATTCAGCTACTTTGGAACAATTTTCAACAACGGTGGCTGAGATACAATTGGGTTTTAGAGTAACATTCAGCTAACCAAAGGAAAAAAAAAAATAAATCAAACACCTGATTTCCCCAAGCAGCCTAGATAATTGGGGTTTTATGGTACATTAACATAAACATCAGACAATTACTTCCCCCATCTGTTTCCCTGTTCTAAAACCCCCAGCAAAAGTCTTTGTGTAGCTCTGAAGAATGTTCCTTGAATTTTATCCAATTTCAGTGGTTCTTATCTAAATTGTCTTTGCTGATATTATTGTCTTAAATGGTGATCTTAAGTGCCAAGTGATTTTTTTTTTCATTTCAGTTGTGTCAGTTTCTTTATTCAGTTTAAAAAGTGCAACTCTTCACATCAGAACTGATAATATCAAGTTAGCAATTAAAATATTGGTGTTCTTTAACATTCAATGTTATTCATCCATTTTTGATTATTTTTAAAACTCAACATATTACTTGTATGAGTAAGTCTTCCATTTTCAATACTAAAGATAGTATTGAACAGTGTTCAGTACTAAAGATTAAACTACTAAGAACTAAAGAACAGTGTTCAATAAAGTAACAACTTATGATGCCTCACATTTTATCAGCAAATCTGATAAGCTGTGTATCTGCCAAGGAGATGCTGGGTTATGAAAACAGCAACAGCAGCTCTTGCAGCAATAGTACTTTTTGTTTTTTTCTAGCGGACAAGGCAATGGCACCCCACTCCAGTACTCTTGCCTGGAAAATCCCATGGACGGAGGAGCCTGGTAGGCTGCAGTCCATGGGGTCACTAAGAGTCGGACACGACTGAGCAACTTCACTTTCACTTTTCACTTTCATGCATTGGAGAAGGAAATGGCAACCCGCTCCAGTGTTCTTGCCTAGAGAATCCCAGGGACTGTGGAGCCTGATGGGCTGCTGTCTATGGGGTTGCACAGAGTCAGACATGACTGAAGCGACTTAGCAGCAGCAGCAGCAGTGTATATTGAATAGCTGGTTTTCTCTTCAAAGGCAAAAACTGGATGAAAGAAATACAAGAACCAAATGAGAAGAAAATGATTGTTTTCTATGTGACATGTTTCATTTCTGTCTTGGCATACTTTCTTAATATTTAGTAATGATGATATAATTGCAGATATTATCAATGTAGGTACCCTTTTGATCTGAGTTACTTCCATAGCATAAAGGTTTTGAGAATTTTAGACAGTTCTTAATATCAATTTGAGCATCTGGAAGCCTAACATATAAAGCTTATTTCTTCTATTTCAAGGCAAACTATTTTAACAAATTATTTTAAAATAGAGGATGCTTGATTTCTAGCTATTGGTATACTAATTATTAAAATTAAACTAATGGCCTACCTTTTGAGCTTTTAATATCTTTTATCCCATTGGAAGTTTTTTGGGGAATTGGAAAGGATTGCAAAGATGGGACTTATGAAAACTATTATTTTTGTTAACCAAAGAATATTCATATGTAATATAGCCTTTTTTCAGCTTGATTTTTTTTAATCCTAAAAATGATATCTTATTTCCTTTTGTTCCCTGACATGCATGCATATAGTTATCCCCCCAAAAGGGTTTAACACATCCTTTGCAAAGCATTGCAGATAAAACAGATTAATAAGACATAGGCCCTACCTTCAGGAAAAGTATAGTAAAGCAGCCTAGAGCAGTGAATTCAAACAGACCTGGAGCTTGAACTTAGATCACATTACTCGTTAGATGACTGACTTTGGATAGTTAACATCTAGGATGAGCCTGTCTGTCCATCTGTAGAACATAAATAATATTTCCCTCCTCCAAGTGATGGTAAAAATTAAACTAGATCATAGTTATGAAGCACAACTCTCCCACACAATAAATGCTCAGTAAATAGAGCTATTTGATATTGTTGTTGTTCTCCTCTTCTTCTTCCTCCCCATCCTCCTCCTGTAGCAGAGGAAAAACAGGGAAGCAAGAGAATGGGAAATAAGGAGGGATCAGGCATAACCTTTCCAAGGAAGTGGTCTATTAAAAATGTGTAGAATTTGAAGATATGATCTTTGTAGCAAAGGATGTTTCAGATAGAAGAAGCATTGTGCAAAAATGTCTGCAGTTAGTGATTCAAATTTTGCTCAGAAAAATCAATGTGATTGAGCTTCGCTTTGTCTCTATTTCATTTAATTCTACTCTAATCTGCATCATTGTTTACAATAGCCAAGACATAGAAGCAACCTAAAATGCCCATTGATAGAGAAGTGGGTAAAGAAGATGTGGTACTTATATACAATGAAATATTCAGTTCAGTTCAGTCGCTCAGTCAGGTCAAACTCTTTGCAACCCCATGGACTGCAGCACGCCAGGCCTCCCTGTCCATCACCAACTCTTGGAGTTTACCCAAACTCATGTCCATTGAGTCGGTGATGCCCTCCAACCATCTCATCCTCTGTTGTCCCCTTCTACTCCTGCCTTAAATCTTTCTCAGCATCAGGGTCTTTTCAAATGAGTCAATTCTTCGCCACAAGTGACCAAAGTATTGGAGTTTCAGCTTCAAGAACATCTGTCACCAGTCCAGGTTCGATGCATGATACTGGATGCTTGGGGCTAGTGCACTGGGACGACCCAGAGGGATGGTATGGGGAGGGAAGAGGGAGGTGGGTTCAGGATGGGGAACACATGTATACCTGTGGCAGATTCATTTTGATATATGGCAAAACCAATACAATATTGTAAAGTTAAATAAAATAAAATTAAGGGAAAAAAAAAAAAAAAACAACCAAAAAAAAAAAAAAAAAAAAAGAACATCTGTCCTTCCAATGAACACTCAGAACTGATCTCCTTTAGGATGCACTCGTTGGATCTCCAAGGGACTCTCAAGAGTCTTCTCCAACACCACAGTTCAAAAGCATCAATTCTTTGGCACTCAGCTTCCTTTATAGTCCAACTCTCACATCCATACATGACTACTGGAAAAACAATAGCCTTGAGTAGATGGACCTTTGTTGGCAAAGTGATGTCTCTGCTTTTTAATGTGCTGTTTAGGTTGGTCATAACTTTCCTTCCAAGGAGTAAGCATCTTTTAATTTCATGGTCACAGTCATCATCTGCAGTGATTTTGGAGCCCCCCAAAATTAAGTCAGCCACTGTTTCCATTGTTTCCCCATCTATTTGCCATGAAGTGATGGGACCGGGTGCCATGATCTTAGTTTTCTGAATGTTGAGTTTTAAGCCAACTTTTTCACTCTCCTCTTTCACTTTCATCAAGAGGCTCTTTCATTCTTTACTTTCTGCCATAAGGGTGGCACTCTCTGAATATGTGAGGTTATTGATATTTCTCCTGGCAATCTTGATTCCAGCTTGTGTTTCTTCCAGACCAGCGTTTTTCATGATGTACTCTGCATATAAGTTAAATAAGCAGGGTGACAATTTACAGCCTTGATGTACTCCTTTTCCTATTTGGAACCAATCTGTTGTTCCATGCCCAGTTCTAACTGTTGCTTCCTGACCTGCATACAGATTTCTCAAGAAGCAGGTCAGGTGGTCTGGTATTCCCATCTCTTTCAGAATTTTCCACAGTTCATTGTGATCCACACAGTCAAAGGCCTTGGCATACTACTCAGCCATTAAAAAGAAAGAAATAATAACATTTGCAGTATCATAGAGGGAGAAGGAAATGGCAACCCACTCCAGTGTTCTTGCCTGGAGAATCCCAGGGACGGGGAAGCCTAGTGGGCTGCTGTCTATGGGGTCGCACAGAGTTGGACACGACTAAAGTGACTTAGCAGCAGAGGGACGTAGAGATTATCAGGATGAATGAAGGGAATCAAACAGCTAAGGACAAATATCATATGCCATCCGTTATAAATGAAATCTAAAAAGAAATGATACACATAATCTTACAAAACAGAAAGAGACTCAGAGACTTAAAGAATAAACTGAAGTCTATTGTGGGAGGAAGGGATAGTCAGGGAGTTGGGGATAGATGTGTACACACTGCTATACTTAAAATGGATAACCAACAAGTACCTACTGTATAGCACAGAGAACTCTGCTCAATGTTACACGGCAGCCTGGATGGGAAAGGAGTTTGGGGGAGAATGGATACATGTATATGTATGGCTGGGTCCCTTTGCTGTCCACTTGAAACTATCACCACACTGTTAATTGGCTATACCCCAATGCAAAATAAAAAAGAATAAAATCAACATGAATTCCATCTATAAAACCCAAATATCATTTCAGTGGCAACAATTCTGTGTGTTTTCCTGGAGAGGAAATTTTCTGAAGATATTTCTGTTCTCCTTTGATTCTAGGTTGAGGCACTCAGGAGAGCAGAACCAGTTAAGTGGAATCAGCAAAGACCTCTGTTCCTACAGTCATTAGTTCACTTTCTGGGAAAGAGGGTCTCCATATTTGCCAGGAACTGAGGTCAGAGCAAAGGGAACGATCAACCAGATTTTTCTGTCTTCAGTTCAGTTCAGTTCAGTCACTCAGTCATGTCCGACTCTTTGCGACCCATGAATCGCAGCACGCCAGGCCTCCCTGTCCATCACCAACTCCCGGAGTTCACCCAAATTCATGTGCATGTGCATCGAGTCAGTCTCAGACTGTGGGAAAATGTATAAATTTTCCAAACATCAAATGCTGATGCCACTATGTGCCTTCAAACACATTTAAGAATGAAGATTATATAATTGTATCTCTGAGCATCAGTGCTAAAGTATGAGTTTTATGTTTCCCCCCTGTTCTAATCTTGAGAGCACTAAAAGGGATTTTATGGTTGACATAACTATTTCTTTGAAGAATGAAATTCATTTGGCCCCAACACCTTGCCAACATCAAAGAGCTTGATCCACATGGTTCTTTCATTGTGAACATAACATGATTCATTTGTTTTCCCCATCCTTCCTTCTGGTTTTTCCTAATGGCTGATGGGATGTGCATGTTCCTTTATAAATTCATGATCTTGCTTTATAATATATTCTATCAATAAGCACTAGTTAAACTATTGGCTTCAAGTGTCTATAGAAGTGCATGAAATATAAAATATTTAATAATGGTGATAAAATGCACTGTCTTTTGTCACAGTGATTACATAATTGAGGCCATGGATTTCAGACACAAGAAGAATATTATGACAGTGATTCTCAAAATAATGCACATTGTTTTTAAAATGGGTAATGCAAAAAAGTGCTGAGATAGGAAAATTGAATTGGAAGATGAAACAAACATAGCCAACTACCTGCCTGGATCACTTATATACATTTTTTCCCCTCAAGTCACTTTTACCAGAGGAATATCTTTTCTCCTCAGTTTTATCACACAAACACCACATGTACACATTTGCATTTTGCTGTTTCCCCCAACCCTCATCTGCTCTACAGAGAGACATGTTCCAATTCTTACTGTTCATTGAGAATTTAAGTAAATTTCACTTCAGGTCTCTTTAAGGAGATAAAATGCTTTATTTTTTCTTTTCCCTCATAGAGATTAAACTACTGGGTTTATAAACTTGGAATCCATTGTCAACTTTTGGCCCAATACATAATGCTTTGCTCCTTTATTTATTTATTTATTTATTTATTTTCGTTTTCTGAATGTTGAGCTTTAAGCCAACTTTTTCTTTTCTTTTAAATTTAATTTTATTTTTAAACTTTACAATATTGTATTGGTTTTGCCAAATATCGAAATGAATCTGCCACAGGTATACATGTGTTCCCCATCCTGAACCCTCCTCCCTCCTCCCTCCCCATACCATCCCTCTGGGTCGTCCCAGTGCAGCAGCCCCAAGCATCCAGTATCGTGCATCGAACCTGAACTGGCGACTCATTCCATATATGATATTATACGTATTTCAATGCCATTCTCCCAAATCATCCCACCCTCTCCCTCTCCCACAGAGTCCAAAAGACTGTTGTTCAAACACATCAAATGGTTTCTGTGACTCTGAGTAGACCTTTGCAGAAGTGAGCTAAGCTCCACATTAAAATCTGGATATTTGATAATTGTGGTTGTTTTACCATTTCGATATAACCCTATTACCTGTTAGACATTCTAAATGTTTGAACTGACTTTGTCTTTTTTTTTCTATAGTTATATATTAACCATGAAGAAATATCCAAATGGTAATATTGCACACCCATTTAACTGTCACCCAAATGTAAAAATTCTGCAATGTGAGTGAGAATTTTTGTAATAAAACATTGCAGAAAATTTAAGTCTAATTGTACTCATTGTGACCTTTATGTAGAAAGTAGTATATTTTATTCATATTAATACTTTACTACTAATAACATTTACTTTGGGTTTATGAGATGTTAGGCAGTATGCAAAGTGCTTTGCATGTTTGATTACCACTCTTAAATGACACTTCTTATATATGTATATACAAAATTGTTTCTGGAGTTTATATTTTTCCCACTGGTTCACTTAATTATGCATATGCTATATCACACACTTTTAGTGGTTTTTCCTCTTTAATATCTCCATTATAGTAGAGCAAGCTTTCCCAACTCATATTTTCTTCACAATTATATCAGTCATTCTTACCACTTTTGCTGTATTCAAACTCAGCTTCATAAATTCCATTAAATTCTGTCTGGAATTTTCTTATAAGAGCATTATATTGAAGCTCATTTTTGAAGGAACTAACATCAGTATGATATTGAGACTTTCACACAAACATGCTAAGATCCTTATTTTTAAGGTCAATTTTATTTTTTACGGTGCCTTTTTTCCTAAGACTTTATTTTTTTAGAGCAGTTTTAGGTTTACAGCACAACTGAGAGAGAGGTACCTCTTTCTCATCTATTCCCTGCCCCCCTACACCTGCTTAGCCTCTGCTAGAATAGTACTCTTCTTTTTTAAACTAAGGATGAACCTAATCAAAATCACTTAAAGTCTATAATTTACCTTAGGGTTCACTTTTAGTGCTTTACGTTCTATGGAGTTTGAAAAGTCAAATTTTATGTCCTTCAGAAACAAGTTGTGTAACTTTCTCCCTCAAGGTATTGTACATATTTTTCTATATTTAATCCTAAGTAGTCTGTTTCTGTTGTTGCTGCTGCTACTACTGTGAATGGATTTCTCGTACAGAATTATAACATTATTTAATGATTATCCAAAAGAAAAATACAAGACATGTATCAGAAAATTTTTGGGAAGGACAGATATTTTTCAATTTATCCCATATTGTAAGGATCAAAATAAAACATATTAAGAAGCATATAGTACAGAAAACCAATAATCAAAATTCAAAACCAACTCATCATTCAGTAATCTGTAGATTGTTTTTTCCTCTTTTTTTCCACTCTTACCGCTGCTTCCAAAAGCATTTTAGACCATTTTTTTTTCTAGTCACTTGCTCCATAAATGTTTTTATCAACAACTTTACTGATATACAATTTCCAGACCATACAGTGTACCCTTTTAAAGTGTACAATTCAGTGGTTTTAAAAATATTCACAAACTTGTGCAACCATCTTTGCATTCCAACTCCAGAACATATTCATCACCCAAAAAAGAAACCCCCTGCCTGTCAGTAGTCACTCTCAATTTCCTGCCCTGATGCTTGGTTAAACAAGACTTTATTATACTGCATGATATATTTTATGCATTGATTGATTTATCAATATTTTATAGAGGTTAATTTTATGTATTCTAATTAATGAGATAGGCCTATAATTTTTATTTATAGCACTGTTCCTATCAAGTGTTGATGTCAAGGTTATTCCATTCTCATAAAGAATAGAGCAGCTTTTCTTCTCTTTTTCTTCTCTGAAAGAGTTGTGTTAGAAAAGAATTCTCTGTTCCTCAAACATCTGTAAAAACACAACTTTAAAACTCCTTGTTTTTTGCACTTATTTTACAAGGAGTTGTGGCACTAGTTGGTGGAGTATTTTTAACTACAGATTAAATGTATATAATTTATTGATTTATTTAGATTTTCTATTTTTCTTATACTTGGTTATGTATGTTTTCTAGAAATACATCTTTAGTATGTAACTTTTCAAATTTTTGCAGTATTATCATGACACAATATTCCTAGCATAACTGTATTTGTTTCTATTTATTTCCTAATGTTTATTTTTATTTTTTCATAGAAAAAAATCAGAATTTTTTTCTTTTAAATAAATAGTAGGCTTTGAGTTTTGTTGATGTTCTCTATATATTTATTCATTTATTCTTGTTATGTATATTTAGTCCCCCTTTCACTTTATTAATATTAATCTGTGGTCATTTTTCTAACTTTTTTTAGAGAAGCCCTTTTCTTAGTATTCAATTTTTTTTGTTGTTAACATAAAAATCCCCACTAAGTGCAACTTTTACTGCATCTCACACATTTCTGTATGGAATGATTTCATCATCACTCTTAAGAATTTTATAATCCCTATTTTATTCCTGCTGTATTTTTACTATTCACATCTAATATTATTGCATTGCAATAAAAACAAAAAATTATGCTCTGATCTGATGTCAGTTTTCTGGAAATAACTGCCCATCCCAGGTGGCCTGGTATATACTCTGTTTGTGCCAGTGCCCAGATGTGCTTGACAAATGTGCATTCTCTATTTAAGGACAGATTTCTCCTTCTCACTTTCTCTTGCTTGCTCCTTTGTTATCAATGTATTGGTTAAATTGCAAGACTGTTTACTAATTCATAAAAATTCATTTTCTCCTGCTATTTTACAGATTTTTCTTCCTTACCTTTCTTATAATCTCTAATTCTGCAGTGAAGTACAATCCTGAAACTTTCCTTGTTTTTATCACCCTGACAACCACTGTGAGATTGTGTGGTTATTGGGTCTCTCTTTTCTAGGTTGATATGTAAATAGGTTTCTACCTTCTTAGAGGGATGGTTCATTATCACTGATTTCTTAAATTATTTGGGCAGTAAATTACACCACCCATTTCTCATCTGGGTGTGATGAGGAGTTTATGTCACACAGGAAATGAAAAATAGCTAATATACTTGAAATGCCAGTATTTTATTAGTCTACTAAATCTAATTTTAAAATAATAAAGTTCAATTTTCCCCTTCCTTCAAACCACAAGGGAAACAGTCAGGTCTAGATTAAAACTCTCAAGCAGCTCTTCGTATCACAGGTGGACATATAATGGTGTATAAATTATATCTAATAAGATAAGAATAAGGGAAATGGCAAAAGGATAGGAAATAGGCCTGATTTGTTGATTTCTATACCCCATTGCCCAATGGAGTGCTTGCCACATAGTGCCTGGTTACTTGATAGTTCTTCAATGAATGGATGGCCTTGGGAGAGTGTTTGTACCCTGCTGCGGCTGCTGCTGCTAAGTCGCTTCAGTCGTGTCTGACTCTGTGCGATCCCAGAGACGGCAGCCCACCAGGCTCCCCCGTCCCTGGGATTCTCCAGGCAAGAACACTGGAGTGGGTTGCCATTTCCTTCTCCAATGCATGAAAGTGAAAAGTGAAAGTGAAGTCGCTCAGTGGTGTCTGACTCCCAGCGACCCCATGGACTGCAGCCTACCAGGCTCCTCCGTCCATGGGATTTTCCAGGCAAGAGTACTGGAGTGGGGTGCCATTGCCTTCTCCGTTGTACCCTGTAATTATACACAAATTTTTATATAGATGATCTCAAGAATCTCACATTGCAGTAATGGAGACGATCAATAAATAATCCCATGTTGTTGTTTAGTCACTCAGTTGTGTCTGACTACTTGTGACCCCATGGACTATAGCCCACCATGTTCCACTGTCCATGGAATTCTCCAGGCAAGAATATTGGAGTGAGTTGCCATGCCCTCCTCCAGGGGATCTTCCTAACCCAGGGATCGAAGGTACATCTGCATTGCAGGTGGATTCTTTACCACTGCACCACTGGGGAAGGCACAAAATAATCTCATACCCTCATGGAATATGTGATTTTGTACCGTATGAAGGATTCTGCATTAACCTAACCTTAAGCGAGGGTACTCCACCAGGCCATCACATGAAGAGACTTCCACCTAATACTTCTCCATGCATGTAAACCCCACAAGTAGAAAGTGGAGTTCTGTGACACCTTGTGTAGAAATGAACACAGAAGGGAAAATCCTCTGACCAAATTATAACACACAAGAACCATTTATTCTCACAGAGGCATGCTGACATTTTCCTTGTCAGTACAGGGTCATTTGAGTCTCTGGTCCCATCTTCTTAGGTCTAAAGCCTTCAGCAGGTCTGGAGGTCACAAGAGTCACTACAGTATCCCTTTCCCCTACTCTGTTGTGGTTTTATTCTTCCTCTCGTTCTCACTTGTGTATTTCCCTTTGATGTTCAGCTGTATATTTGAACTTCATTTTGACTATATTTTTAGAAGCAGAGGGAAGCCTGACCTCATAGACTCAGTCTACTATATCCAGGCATAATCCTGGGTTATGGTTATTAACTCATTCAATTATTCCCAGGTACATAAAATATGTTCACTTAATGATCTATGTTCAGAAATATATTAGATGCTACAGGAAGAAAAAAAGACAAAAATAAACCTTTGACTTCTAAGTCCTTAAAATCTAGTTGATAAGATAAAATTCATAAACATGCAAATGCTAAAAACGCATTAGGGCAAATTATACTAACTCCTGCTGTGAACCAAGGCATTGGAAGAAATGCAGGAAGAAATAGTCCATGGAAAAATTTTGAAAACTAATGGCCAAACTGCCAAAAGAACCCTTTCAAACTCAGACAGTAGAGGCATATTTAAAAAATAGAACTATGATCTGGAAGGTTTTGGAAAGCTGTCAATGCTCTCTCAGACATTACACCATATTGCTAGATCAGCAACACATTATTATTGATTTCACATGACAGTGTCAAGCTGAACTAACATTACAACATGGGATAGCATTTAAATCGATGTACCCGAAAAATTCAAGCTGTTATTATTGTAAATCAGCCATTTTTAAGAGGATGGGGAACACATGTATACCTGTGGCAGATTCATTTCGATATTTGGCAAAAGTAATACAATATTGTAAAGTTTAAAAATAAAATAAAATTAAAAATATTAAATAAAATAAAAATTTTAAAAAAAGAGCATAAGCATTTTAAAAATGAAGTTTCTTCTCAAATACCATATGATATCACTTATATATGGTATCTTAAAAAACAATACAAATGAACTTATTTATAAGACAGAAGCTGACCCATAGACATAGAAAACAAACACTCCCCAAAGGGGAAAGTGGAGGGGATAAACTAGGAGTATGGAATTAACAGATATATACTACTATATATAGAATGGATAAACAACAAGGTCCTACTATATAGCACCACTACCACTAAGTCACTTCAGTCGTGTCCGACTCTGTGTGACCCCATAGACGGCAGCCCACCAGGCTCCCTCATTCCTGGGGTTCTCCAGGCAAGAACACTGGAGTGGGTTGCCATTTTCTTCTCCAATGCATGAAAGTGAAAAAGTGAAAGTGAAGTCACTCAGTCGTGTCCGACTCTTAGCGACCCCATGGACTGCAGCCCACCAGGCTCCTCCATCCATGGGATTTTCCAGGCAAGAGTACTGGAGTGGGGTTTCATTGCCTTCTCCGACTATATAGCACAGGGAACTATATTCCATATCTTATAATAACCTATAATGGAAAAGAAACTGAAATACATATATTTACATACATATATATGTGTATATATACATAACTGAATCAGTTTGCTGTATACCTGAAACACTGTAAATCAACTACACTTCAATTAAAATATATAGGCTTCCAAAATTTTCAGCAATCCCACAAATTTAAAACTTAAATTTATGTAAATATTGTAATATATTTATGGTAAAAGCCACCAGGATGATAGTTGAGAAAAATAAAATTTATAACCCCAAATTGGGAACATTAATTAAACAATAGCTTCCATTGCCTGACTTCATCATAGGATAACCAATTGAGGCAGTGAGAACCTTGAACATTTTGTAAATATATTCGCTCGGGAAACGTACAGGGGGACTGAGCAAATTTGCAAGAACCAGAGTGAGAAAAAGACTCATTTCATGAGAAAAGAAAAACACATTTTCCCTCCAGATTTTAAAAATATATTGCAGGTATATTGAAAGATGTTTTTAAAGCTCTGAGAAGAAAATTCAGAATACCTGTACTTGAGAAAAAATAATCTATGATTAGCATATCAGATATGTTAAGATCAGAAGAGCAATGGCCCTGAATGGCTCACAGTTAAGCAATCTGACAGAAGAGCTTTACAAAGGAAAGGAACTCTGATAATGAACATGCCTGGGGAGCTTCCTTGGACTTGAAGCCTCTGATTTTAATTTCCCCTACAGGAATCCCAGAGAAGGAAATGCAACCCACTACTGTATTCTTGCCTGGAGAATTTCATGGACAGAAGGGTCTGGCAGGCTACAATCCATGGGGTCACAAAGAGTAGGACATGACTGAGCAACTAACACACACTTATGATCACTTCAGAGAAGGAAGACAGTATCCATTGCACAGCAGAATGACTAAGCTAGGCCCTAAGCAGTTTTGTGAACAAGTGCAAGATTGCTCTCTCTCCTCCCTTTTTTTTTTTTCTTATCTGCACTCATCTACTCTTGCCCACCTTATACCACTTCAGCCATTCTGCCCTTCTTTTGTAGAGTTGGGTTGATTTGCATGTGAGTGGATTTGCGTGTGAGTGGAAGTGAAAAGCATGTCACTTCTAGGTCTGAACATTAAAACACTGCATGTGAATTTCTCTATGCTCTTCCTCTTCCTATGATCCAGAACACAGACATGTCTGCATCCAGTTTCAACTATGCTAATGAGGACAATGATCAGGGACAATAGTAGAGAAATAAGAAGAAAGTAGCCAAAGTGTTGAAGGGACCAAATGGAGCAGAGTAGCCTGCCTATACATTCCAGACTGCTTGAAAGTGAAAGTCGTTCAGCCGTGTCCGACTTTTTGTGATCCCATACAAAAGATACATTCACCCCTATGTTCATAGCAGCACCATTCACAATAGTCATGACATGGAAACAACCTAAATGTCCAACAGATAAAGAAGATGTGATGTACACATGTATAGTGGAATATTACTCAGCCATAAAAAGAATGAAATAATGCCATTTTCAGGAACATGGATAGACATGGAGATTATCATACTAACTGAAGTAAGTCAGAAAGAGACATATGATATCACTTATATGTAGAATCTAAAATATGACACAAATGAACCTATCTACAAAACAGAAACAGACTCACAGACATAGAGAACAGACTTGTAGTTGCCAAGGAGGAGGGAAGGACTAGGAGTTTGGGATTAGCAGATGCAAAGTATTATATACAGGATGGATAAAGAAGAAGGTCCTACTGTATAGCATAGGGAAATATATTCAATACCCTGAGATAAACCATAATGGAAAAGAATATAAAAAAGAATGTATACATATGTATAACTGCATCACTTTGCTTTATAGCATAAATTAATACAACCCTGTAAATAAGCTATACTTTAATTAAAAATAAAGTTGCCACTCTACTCTTACCCCAGTCTTAGTGCTTTACAATATTGGGAGAGATTTTGAATTGCTGAGTGAACTTAAAATAGCAGACTAAGCTCTCCTGAACATATAGAAAACTCAGAGGCAGGCAATAACATCCTTTAAATGGACAGCATGGATATCCTGAGCTTCAGTAACCAAAGACCACCTCAAACTTTACTCACAGTCGTTTTCAATCACTTTTCTTTTTTTCTCTTCTTCTATCTATCAACTTTAATCATCTTCTTACTCTTCATAGTAACTTAGGAGAAAACTAGTTGGGAGAAACCTGGGCCCACCACAACTTGTTATAGAAAGAAAAGTTCAAACCACCTATTGAGAATAGATACAGTGAAGAATCTTGAGATATGGAGATGGTCTTGCATATCCATGAGGGCCCTCTCCTTATAAGAGGGAAGCAAGAAGCATCATTCTGAGAAAGAGAAGTGATGGAAGCAGAGATCAGCAAAGAGGGACATTTGAAGAGTCTGTGTTGCTGGACTTGAGGATGTAGGAAGAGAGGCATGAGCTAAGGAGCGTGAGAAACTTGTAAAGCTGGAGGAGGGAAGGAAACAGAACATCCCCTAATTGCTCTAGAAAGGAAGGTGGTCCTGCAGGTGTCATGATTTTAACCCAGTGAAACTGCTGTGGGACTTCTGATCTACATAACTGAAAGCTAATAAGTTTGTATTGATGAAACCTCCAAGTCTGTGGTCATTTGCTGCAATAGCAATAGAAAACTGGCACAGGCAGTATTTAGTGCCATTGATAATGACTCCGAGGCATCAGAAAAATTTGAACACAGATTTTCTTTTTTTCAGAAGGCAGGAATGTTTAGGATACCAAAACTGAAATATAGCTTAACTTTATGGTAAAAAAATCAACTTTGGAAAATTCAAATATTCAGAAAAATTTACCTCCTTTGATTTTCTGAGAGGAAAGGCATACCTATCAGTAGATGGCCAGCACTGTGCACTACAGAACTACTTCTCCCTTGCCTCTAACATTTAGATTCTCCTGAGAGCCAGGAAAAGAAAATGTTGACACAATTGATCGATGCATTTTAGACTGTCTAAACATCTTTCCATTGCTCTATAATTGGCCAAAGGAAGTAGTCTAATTTCCAGAGTGCCAGCTTCTTTCAGGCAGAGGAAGTTATTCAGCATCTACTTTAGGAGACAGAGTACCATAGCAAATAGTGCTCTGTGGGATTCAGAATCCTCTGCACAGAGTGTACAATAAATCTGGGGAGATGTCAGGCTTTAAGGACTCTATGGAGCAACATGTCAACAAATTTGATTTAATATAGGGAAAACATTCACATACCTTAGTGCTGAGTGGACACGCTAACTAAACTGATACTTCTCTATAAAAAGCTTTTACATTATATATTGAAGTATTTAACCCTCTAGTATTGCTGCAAGGGCCCTTCATATCTGGTGACCTCTGAAGATGGCAACAGGAGCAAATGAATGTTATATCCCAGCTTGTTGAAATAATGTAGTTGTGTTCTTAATAATACTCAGTTTTATAGTAAACATAAACCATCCAAAAGATTTTTATGTTAATGTACTGTATGTTTATCTTTCTTTGTGACTGCTTCATTAGAATTGAAAAATACTAAATAATCCCAAGCAAAAATTCAGGGTTATGGTATTTTGTCTAGGTACCTGGATGTAGGATATAATATTAAGTCCACAAAGAAAATAGCCTGCAGAAGTCGAGGCAAGTATTTTAGTAGAAAGCTTTGACTCCCTGAATTACATCTCTTTAATGACTCTTCATGACCTTCAGCATATTGTTCACATGTCTTAGCAAGAAATATACAACCCTCCTTCATCTAATCATTTCTTAGCTGTCAAACCTTGAAACACAAAAATAGGCTAAAAAGTTCAGGTAGATCCAGGACCTCACTTGTGTTTCATCTCGGAGAAGGGCTGGTTGTCTTGTCCTCTCCTTGGTGCCTCTCCCAACTCAACATCTTGTATATTTTTCTTTCTAGCCCTACTCCTGGAACCCAGTGTCCTGTATCTGCACTGACCTTCTACTTTCTACCCAACCTAAATTTTGGCCTCTCTTTGTCTCTGCCTCATCAGTTAACATCTTAATATTAAATCAATCCATTTATTCACAACTAGAACCTTTACCTTTTAGTGATCTCATTCCCCTTCATAGCTAGCTCATTTTGACACAGCTACAGTCCTTCCTTTTGACATCTATCTCCATCACTGTATTTCCTAGCCTTTCAGCTAGGGCTCTGAAAATCTCTGGACTTTCTCTTACTGAAATTTGATAAATAACATTTAGAAAATTACATGATGTTATTAACAGAATTGAACAGGGTAACCCAGGAATCCAAGAAATTTTATAATATTGCTTCTAGGGAAATAGTGCTTCTGTTTCCAGAGAACCAATTATGTCCAGAGAAATAGATCTTTTATGTCCAGAGAATGAATTAAGTTCACACAGTGAACTTTTAAAATAGTGTTTCATAAATTGCTCAAAGTTTGTGGTAAGATGAAACAGATGATGTTGATAACCAACCATTACTGAGTGCTTACCATATACCAGACACTGTGCTGTTTGGATACATTGTCATATTTAATACTAGCAGCTATATATGATGGATACTATTATGTTTTCTATTTTGAGATTATGTAACTTTTACAGACCACACAAATGGGAAGTTTTGAGGCTGCATTGGGAACTTAGATTTATTTTGTTCCGATGTTGTGTAACACAACTATCAGGATAAAGACTAGCCTGATGTACAGATGAAGGGAGGTAGGGAGTGAGGAAAGGAAGGAGGAATGCATGTATTAATGTAAGAATAGAAGAATAAACTGAGCATTCTATAATATCTTTTAAAATACAAAATTTTATTGCTTTTAGGGTTTTCCTGAAACTCTCTTCCCCTTCCCCAAATACATCAGGTCCTGCCTAAAATGTATCAACCAATATAATAGACATTGCTACTCTTAAATATCATTTCATCAGCTAAAGTAACTATGTCTGGTTACAATAACTCTTTTGTTCACAGTGACTGTTTCTAAAGTGCTTGAAGCCATATGTTTTCAATAGTGTTTTATAAAGCATGCAGTTTTAGAGTTAATTATGTTTGAGGAAAACTCTAAACTTCAGCACTTCTGGGCTGTAACCATGAACATGCTACTTAGCTCTTCTGGGACTCAGTTTTCTCATGTGTGGAATAGTACTTGCTTGCCAGTTTTAGTTTTTTTTAAAAATGTCTTTGGAGTTTTTTTGTTGCTGCTGCTGTTATTGTTTTTAGCTAACATATAAAAGTTTTTGATTCAGTGCCTGGTACATTATAATTGTTATTTATATTAATAATGTTAATTAATAGAGGGAGCTTCTTTCATTTAATCTTGTGACTTACAATTTTCAAAGTGTTTTCACTGAAATTATCATAATTGATCATCTAAGAAGTCTGGACATAAGACTTAAAAATAGCAAATTTGATCTTCTAAGAAAATTAATAATATGACCCAGGCTCTGTATTGCTTTTTTAAATTCTAACTAAGAACTTGACAGCTAGGTACTAGTATACAGATGAGAAAATGAAGTTGACAAATATTAAGCAACTTGTTGAAAGGTATTCATTCAGCTAGTCTGTAGCAGAACTCTGAATCACATGCACTTTATTTCTGAAGCTCAATTGTGGCACTTTCCCAACTTTGATCATGTGATAAGTTTATTCTTCAGAAAATAGTTAACCATATGGAACCAGAGTGCTTGAGTCCAAATTCTGTTTTCCCCCATCTTTAGAATGGAGCTTATAATACACCTCATAGGGATAGGATGAGGATTAAATGAGATAATATATACAAAGCAATTGGAAGAGTATTGGGACACATTAATCACTTAGTTGGAGAAGGCAATGGCACCCCACTCCAGTACTCTTGCCTGGAAAATCCCATGGGCGGAGGAGCCTGGTAGGCTGCAGTCTATGGGGTTGCTAAGAGTTGGGCACGACCGAGCGATTTCACTTTCACTTTTCACCTTCATGCATTGGAGAAGGAAATGGCAACCCACTCTGGTGTTCTTTCCTGGAGAATCCCAGGGATGGGGGAGCCTGATTGGCTGCCGTCTATGGGGTCACACAGAGTCGGAAACGACTGAAGTGACTTAGCAATCACTCAGTAACTTATTTTCTGATGCAGATGGTTAGGCATCTCCTATATAATTGTTTAAAATTACAACTCAGTCCTCTTTTAGTATACTTTATTCTGAGATTAATGGAAAAATAACTAAAAATTCTAAATACTTTATTAAAAGGATTGATCAGTGGGTTAAGATAACCACTTCATGAGTGGGGAGAATGAAATACCCACAGATTTTATGTCATTCTAAAAATAGGTATTTGAAGATGACGATTGGTGGGCCTTTTCATATTATTCATAGGGTTCTCAAGGCAAGAATACTGATGTGGTTTGCCATTTCCTTCTCCAGTGGGCCACGGTTGTCAAAACTTTCCACCATGACCCATCCATCTTGGGTGGCCCTACATGGCATGACTCATAGCTTCATTGAGTTACACAAGGCTGTGAGCCATGAGATCATTTTGGTTAGATTTCTGTGATTGCGGTTTTTGTTCTGGAGGCTGTGGAATTATAGTTCTTGTTTTTTCTGTCTTCCCTGTGATGGATGAGTAGAGGCTTGTATAAGCTTCCTGATGGGAGGGACTGGCTATGGGGAAAACTGGGTCTTGCTCTGGTGGGCAGGACCAGAAAAGACCGTGATGCTTGGAAAGATTGAGGGCAAGAGGGGAAGAAGACAGAGGATGAGATGGTTAGACAGCACCACCAACTCAATGGACATGAGTTTGAGCAAACTCCCGGAGACAGTGAAAGACAGAGGAGCCTGGTGTGCTGCAATTCATGGGGTTACACAGAATCAGACAGGACTTAGCAACTGAACAACAATAACAACAAACTGATAGACCATACTTCAGTCTCATTATAGGAGCACTAGTACTTACTAGACAGATAATTCTGAAACCACATTGATCAATCACTCCCTCATGCCCACAACATAATGCAGACCCTTGGTTGTAGTAGAGCTTATATTCTCTAAATAGCAAGAATTAATTTTGATGAGGTGTTCTCAATTATCAGTTAGCTTGGGAAATAATCAAAATAGTAAGAGCTATCATTTAATAAGCCTCTACAATTCTTCAAGGTATGAACAAGGCCCTTTATCATACATGAGATATAATCTGCAAACCCAAATGTGAAACAAATAGAAGTTTCTTTGTCTTTCCACAACTTGACCACTTAGTGGTCCATGATTTTCCATGACTTAGTGGTCCACAACTACTAGGGGAGTAGAAATGGACTCACTCTCATGGAAGGAATTTCTCCTGCCTATTTCCACAGGCTTGTGCCTGAGTTTTTCAGAGCTTATAATGCACCAAGGAGTCCAAAATGTCAAATGCAAATGGGTAGGCATGTGGAAAAGTGAAAGTGAAGTTGCTCAGTTGTGTCTGACGCTTTGCGACCCCATGGACTGTAGCCTACCAGGCTCCTCCAACCATGGGATTTCCCAGGCAAGAATACTAGAGTAGGTTGCCATTTCCTTCTCCAGGGTACCTTCCTGACCCAGGAATCAAACCTGGGTCTCCCGCACTGTAGGCAGATGCTTTACTGGCTGAGCCACCAGGGAAGTCGTATAGCGTGGGAGTACTGGGCAATCTGTTTCCATGTGCCATCAGTCTACTCAGACAATCTGACTCTTGCAAGAAACCACTGATGTAACCCTCATTTTTTCCTCACTAACTGCTTAAGTGACTCTGTCACTACTTCTGCACCACACTGAAGGATATGGGAACCCTGGTTATCATTCCATGCTGGGACTCTGTGATCACAGCTGGCCTGATTATGTTCCATCTACTGAGATAGAACAGAGAACCATTCTTTCTGTGAATCCAAGATATCCTTGATGTCTTACCACCTTTTTCCTTCCTTGAGCTCTTAGATGTCCTAGACCACAACTGACATCATGATGACAGCCTCATGAGAAACCCTGAAATAAAGGTTCCAGCAGATTACAGACTCACAGATGTTGTGAAATAAAATTTGTTGTTTTAAATGCTAAATTTGGAGAATAACTTGTTATGCATCAATAGATAATAAATACAATAGAAATACGTTAAAATTTGTTTGTCCTTTCAACATTTCTCTGTCTCTACCTAAAGCCTTTAATTGGCAACCAAATATAGGAATTATTCCTTTATAAAATATGAAATGATTTCCTTTCCTTTTATGAAGTGATTTCTATCCCATCACATCCTTCTACTAAGGCAAAGTATAGCACAGTTCTTGAGGTGAAGGTAAGAAGCATGGGAGCTTATAAATTATGAGGGAAAAAATGGTTAGTATTTCAAAGATTTCATCTTATACTACTCTTCTGGGAGGCAATTATTATTCCTATTTTGTAAGAGAAAAAAAATAAAGTTTTAGAGATGTTAAGTAATTTTCAAAAGATCACACAGTTCAATTCAGTTGCTGAGTTCTATTTGACTCTTTGTGACCCCATGGACTGCAACACGCCAGCCCTCCCTGTCTATCACCAACATTCAGAGTTTGGTCAAACTCATGTCCATTGAGTCACTGATGCCATCCAACCATCTCATCCTCTGTCATCTCCTTCTCCTCCTGCCCTCAATCTTTCCCAGCATCAGGGTCTTTTCAAATAAGTCAGCTCTTTGCATCAGGTGGCCAAAGTATTGGAGTTTCAGCTTCAGCATCAGTCCTTCCAATGAATATTCAGAGCTGATTTCCTTTAGAATGAACTGGTTGGATCTCCTCGCAGCCCAAGTGACTCTGAATAGTCTTTTCCAACACCACCGTTCAAAAACATCAATTCTTTGGCATGCAGCTTTCTCCAACTCTCACATCCAAACATGACTACTGGAAAAACCATAGCCTTGACTAGACGGACCTTTGTTGGCAAAGTAATGTCTCTGCTTCTTAATATGCTGTCTAGGTTGGTCATAACATGCCTTCCAAGGAGTAAGCATCTTTTAATTTCATGGCTGCAGACACCATCTGCAGTGATTTTGAATCCCCCCAAAATAAAGTCTTCCACTGTTTCCCCATCTATTTGCCATGAAGTGATGGGACCCGATGCCATGATCTTAGTTTTCTGAATGTTGAGCCTTAAGCCAACTTTTTCACTCTCCTCTTTCACTTTCATCAAGAGGCTCTTTCATTCTTCTTCACTTTTTGCCATAAGGTTGGTGTCATCTGCATATCTGAGGTTATTGATCTTTCTCCCGGCAGTCTTGATTCCAGCTTGTGCATAATCCAGTCTAGCATTTCTCATTATACTCTGTATATAAGTTAAATAAGTAGGGTGGCAATATACAGCCTTGATGTATTCCTTTTCCTATTTGAACCAGTCTGTTGTTCCATGTCCAGTTCTAACTGTTGCTTCCTGACCTGACCTGCATACAGATTTCTCAAGAAGCAGGTCAGCTGGTCTGGTATTCCCATTTCTTGAATTTTCCAGTTTATTGTGATCAACACAGTCAAAGGCTTTGGAATAGTCAATAAAGCAGAAACTGATGTTTTTCTGGACTTCTCTTGCTTTTTCAATGAACCAGAAGATGTTCATAATTTGATCTCTGGTTCCTCTGCCTTTTCTAAAACCAGCTTGAACATCTGGAAGTTCACGGTTTACATATTGCAGAAGCCTGGCTTGGAGAATTTTGAGCATTATTTTACTAGTGTATGAGATGAGTGCAATTGTGCGGTAGCTTGAGCATTCTTTGGCATTGCCTTTCTTTGGGATTGGAGTGAAAACGGAACTTTTCCAGTCCTGTGGCCACTGCTGAGTTTCTCAAATTTGCTGGAATACTGAGTGCAGCACTTTCACGGCAATCTTTTAGGATTTGAAATAGCTCAACTGGAATTCCATCACCTCTACTAGCTCTGTTCCTAGTGATGCTTTCTAAGGCCCAGTTGACTTCACATTCCAGGATATCTGGCTCTGGGTGAGTGATCACACCATCGTGATTATCTGGGTCGTGAAAATCTTTTTTGTGCAGTTCTTGCCACCTCTTCTTAATATCTTTTGCTTCTGTTAGGTCCATACCATTTCTGTTCTTTATCGAGCCCATCTTTGCAGGAAATGTTCCCTTGGTATCTCTAATTTTCTTGACATGATCTCTCGTCTTTCCCATTCTGTTGTTCTTTATGTCTTTGCACTGATCACTGAGGAAGGCTTTCTTATCTCTCCTTGCTATTCAGTCAGGTATGAATTATCAACCTTCATTTATTTTTATTGCATTTCACCAGCACTAGGAAAATGTTTGAGCCAATATTAAAAAAAAAATCAATGTTGCTATTGTACAGAACACGAAACTTATTTCTCTTGTGTAAATTATTTAACATATTGAACATTTAGCTAACTGTTCAAAGAAAAGAAAAAAGTGTTCCCTAAAATAACAATTGTAGTGTTAAAAAACTTAGTCATTAAAAGATCTGTTGTGATATTTGGTGGATATTTTTCTTTAATTTCAGACATTAATTCTGAAATGTATAGCTTTCTTACCATTATTTCTAAAGTCAAATGGGTTGATATTTGAACATTGTGCCTGCCAATATGCCTACAGAGTCATCTAAAAGTGTCCAAATGAAACCAACTTGTTGGTCATAATTTTGATCATGCCTTTATTTCTTCTTTCTTGGAAGAAAAAAAAAGGTGTTATTTTGACTATTTGGCTTAACGTACTGCATTGTAGATTATCCTTCAATGAACTATTTTAAATGTTTAAATTAGGTGCCACTTAAATTTATTTTATTATACCATCAATAGCTGATTAAAAAGAACCAACTATTTCTAGTAAAAAAAAAAAATCAACGTTGCTATTTAAATCTGGCATGCGAATTTCTACATTTGAGGAGATGTATACTGAATGAATAAGGTTAATTTAGTGTAATATGAAGTAATAGGTTAACGACGGATTGACAGTACATTTTGACTTTGGACTTGATTCCACTTTGTTACAAAGAGCTAACATGGACTGCAGTAATTTCTGTGAATTATGATGAAGTAGTGAGGAAAATATCAGATACTAGACCAACATTTTTACCTTAAGTTGCCACACTTATTCAATTCCTAGCCTACATAGTCTTTTGGAAAGACATGATTTAATATTGCTTTCACCTATGAAACCATTCATAACATTTGGTTCTAGTCACATTTTTCTTCTCATATATAATGAGTATTTATGATGGCACCTCTCTTCATTAAGCTTACAAAACTGAAATCAAAGCCAAGAAAATATATTCTCTTTTATCCACACTGAGGTACTGGATCTATGACTATCTTGGCAATGCAACAAAAATTAGTGTGCTCTGTACACAAACACACACTTTTTCTGTATTACACACAGACTGTTTGTTTTCCTTATCATCTCATCATGTGGAAAGTTTAATGGTGGTGGTGGTGGTTTAGTCTCTATGTTGTGTCTGGCTCTTGTGATCCCGTGAACTGTAGCCTGTCAGGCTCCTCTGTCCATAGAGTTCTCCAGGCAGGGATACTGGAGTGGGTTGCCATTTCCTTCTCCAGGGGATTTTCCCAACACAGGAATTGAACCTGGGTCTCCTTCATTGCAGGCAGATGACTTACCAACTGAGCTATGAGGAAAGTTTAATCAACTGATTTCATTTAATCAACTTTCTTCACTACAGCCTGAAGAATCCAAACTGCTCTAAGATATTTAACTCATGAAAGCTCTTTCATTATATACAGAGGTAGGAAGTGAAGTGGAACACAGTTAGAGGCTTCTGAGTTTTCTATAATAAGAGGCCCTCAAAAGCTTTTAAAATATTGCTTTAATATACTTATTTAACAAACAAATATTATATTTTCTTCATACTTGATGCTCTTCCAAAAATTTTGGTAATAGTAACTCATTTAATTTTCATGGTAACCAGGTAAGGTAAGTACTCTATATTATTTGTAAAACAGAGGAAGAGTGTGTTAGTTACTCAGTTGTGTCTGACTCTTTGTGAAACCATGGACTGTAGTCCACTGGGCTCCGTTGTCCATGGAATTCTCCGGATAAGAATACTGGAGTGGGTAACCATTCCCTTAATTCAAGAGATCTTCCTGAAATCAAGCCACATAGATGTTAAATAAATTGCTCAAGGTTGGACAGCTACTAAGCAGCAAAGACAGATTTCAAGATTTGGCCTTTTGTTTAGAAGACTCATGCCCTCAACCACTACATTGTGCCATATACAGAAAATGAATCATTTTAAAGATATTTGAGAAAAACCATGAATTCCTTTACTAGTATATTGATAAAAATACATACTTATTTGATATCCACATATTTTATGCATATATCATGCCTATGTGGCCATTGCTATTGAAAAGTCCCAGTGATGAACTCTCTTAAAGGAAGAAAGCATAGACGTATAATATTTACATATGGATAGAATGGACAAAAATATTTCTTTATTGTCAGAAGACATTAACTTGAGTCTTGACTATGACCCATTGATTATAACCTCAGGAAAGTACATTAACCTGTATCAGCCTTAATTTATGTTTTGCTCATCATTCTGTCCTTAGCTCCCTGCACACTATGCTTGGCAAACTAGAAGTTCTCCATAATTTTGCTGACTTGAATTGATAATGGATACTGGTTGATTATTTGAGATTATTATTTGTCACCTGGTGAGTTTTGTAAGAGTGGATGCCCCCCCATATTTAACCAAGAGCTAAATAGTATACTTGCTTAGTATGCATTATCCAAAAATATATATTTTGTGTAGAGGAACCAGAAAGAACTAAGTCTTACAAGAAGGTCAAATGCACATCAAGTCCTAGATTAGATTTCACATCCTTCTTGGGTTTTAGAATAACAGACTAGCCCATTCTGTGCTGGAGGCAAAGTACTTTATGACTACCCAGGAAATTGAAATGGAAAAAGTCAAAACAACCAACTGGGTCAAATTATTACCTTGGAAAGTTTGAAGATTGGGCCTACAGCTCAAAAATATTATGTTCTGAAAGAATTCCAATACTTTCTTCATCAAAGAACAAAAAAAGAGAGAAAGTATTCTCTTACTTTCCCTTTTAAGGTACTTGTGTTTTTCTTTTGCTACCTAACCTTACCTCTATTTCCAGATGTTTTTTCTAAAGTCACAACTGTGGATATTTCTGTTTGCTTCAAAAAATGTTTTAAAAATACTTACACGAGCAGTGCATTTTCTGTTTAAACTCAAACCCAAGTTAAGAAAAGGGCATTTATGGAAACACCTGGTTTCTTATCACTGCTAGTATTATTCCTTCTCCTTTCCTCTCCCTTTTTCCTTTTCTTCTTTCTTCTTCTTCAAACTAAGCATGTAAAACTACAAAGTCAATAAAACTAACCTAAGCTAAATTGGCAAAATTTATGTAGAGACTCTTAAATATCTACCAAACATGGAAATATTTAAGGAATGTGGCCCCCAAATAATGAAAATTTTGTTGTAAGCTTGAATATGGATGAAATTTCTTGGTCTCATATTCAGATGGATAGTAGAATCTACTTTAACTAGGACTTAATTTAAAACTGAACTCAGGGCCAGCTGATGTTTATTCCACATTTCACACATTTATCAATAAAAAAAAATTAGTATAACTAGAAAATTGTTTTCAAGCATTTAGAAGTTATTCTCCTAAAAAGCATTGAGATGCTCTCAACAGTCATTAAAGCTCTTCCTATCTTTAGCCTCAATTTGTTAGCTTTTTGTTTTCAAAAAAAGAAAAAAAAAGAATTGGATTTCTTTCAAGTCTCAAAAATTTGGAAACTTTATCTATTTCTAAATAGTTTCAACATGGTTTAGAAAACTGGCCTTACTTGCATTTGTTTCTTTGGATCACTCACCACAGTTCTGGAGAAGATGCCCTCCAACTTATTTTCTTCCTCTTCAATTTAGAATTCTATTCAAAAATCCACACTTGTTAAAGTTGCTAAATATATTGTTTTTGGAGATGGTAAAGTTTCCAAGGTTTAAATTATGTATTTTTAAATAAACAATTACACTATAATAAATACGCCTAGATAACAATTTTGGAAAGAAAATCCTATGGGGTTTTCCATGTTTCCCAAAGTGTGACTTTTCATGCTCTCATTTATTATTCACGTGAATATTCCCACTATAGAGAACAAATTCCCTTTAAAAGGAGAAAGAATTGGAAAGGACTCCTACAAATCACATAGGTGCAGTTCTTTTCACAGTTCATTCATGTATGGATTAAATGAGAATGTTAAAACAAAGACTGTCTCATTTTCAAGGTCTTTTCTTACAGAAATTTAAACAAACATGAATTAGATTTTCCTGTGGTGAGGCTGCAGACAGAGACATACTTTTCCTTGAGACTTGTTCTTTTGTAAATGTTCAAAAAGTACCTGTTTTTTGTTTTTTTTTTCTCTTTAACAGACCATTCATAATGGCTCAATGGAAAGGTTAATGTGATTTGTTTTCTCTTGTTTCATCATTGTTGTCAGTGGTACTGACAATGTGTTTCATAGTACAATATGTATGCCGCCAACATGGGACTGCAGACACAAATAGCTGATGATATAAAGCATTTGTCAATTTGGGAAGATGATCTTTGGTTCTTAATGAAAAATCAATTAACAGTGTTCATTAATATTCGTTTGAGTTTGTTGACTAAGATCAAGCACCATATATATATATATATATATATATATATATATATATATATATATATATATAATTCTACTTTGTTTCTTCCTGATCTAGCCAGGCTTCAAAAGTTTGAATTATTTTTAACATTGGGAAAAGTGGCCTATATATGAACCAGTCTAGTATATGCTGTGACATCCCCTCATAGCTCAATTGGTTAAGAATCTGCATTGCAGGAGACCCCAATTCGATTCCTGGGTCAGGAAGATCCACTGGAGAAGGGATAGACTACCCACTCCAGTATTCTTGGGCTTCCCTTGTGGCTCAGCTGGTAAAGAATCCACCTGCAATGTGGGAGACCTGGGTTCAGTCCCCGAGTTGGGAAGATGCCCTGGAGAAGGGCAGGCTACCCACTGCAGTATTCTGGCCTGGAGAATTCTGGCCTGGAGAAGGGGGTAGCAAAGAGTCAGACATGACAGAGTGACTTTCACTTCACTTCACTTTCATTTTACTATCTTCAAAATACTGAATATTTATTAAAATGAATTTGTCAGCTGAAGGCATAACATATATTAGATCTATGGGATGGTAGGTTAAACATTCATATTTGATGTCTGATAAGGACCAACTTTTTTTTCTTTTTATTTTTAATTGAAGGATGATTGCTTTACAATATTGTGTTAGTTTCTGCAATACATCAACATGAATCAGCCATAGGCATACATATGTCCCCTCCCTCTTGAACCTCCCTTCCACCCCATCCCACTCCTCTATGTTGTCACAGAGCACCAGATTTGAGTTCTCTGAGTCATACAGCAAATTCCCACTGGCTATATATTTTACATATGGTAGTGTTTATGTTTCCATGCTACTCTCTTCATTCATCCCACCCTCTCCTTCCTGCACTGTTTCCCTAAGTCTGTTCTCTATGTCTGCATCTCCATTGCTGCCCTGCAAATAGGTTCATCAATCCCATTTTTCTAGATTCCATATATATGTGTTAATATATGATATTTGTTTTTCTCTTTCTGACTTACTTCACTCTGTATAACAGGCTCTAGGTTCATCTACCTCATTAGAACTGACTCAAATGTATTCATTTGTATGGCTAAGTAATATTCCATTGTATATATATACCACATCTTCTTTACCATTTATCTGTCAATGGACATCTAGGTTGCTTCCATGTCCTAGCTATTGTAAATAGTGCTGAAATGAACATTGGGGTACATGTGTCTTTTTCAATTATGGTTTTCTCAGGGCATATGCCTAGTAATGGGATTGCTGGGTCATATGGCAGTTTTATTCCTAGTTTTTAAAAGAATCTCCATACAGTCTTCCATAGTGGCTGTATCAATTCATATAAGGACCAACAATTTTTATCTGCTAAAAAAAGATTCAATATTCATTATAAAATAATTTTCAACAAGGGTACCAATACCATTCAAATGGGGGAAAGGCAGTCTTTTCAACAAATGGAACTGGAAAAGCTAACCACCAAGGTTATCTAACCACCCAGGAAAGTAACAGGAGACACAATTGTCCAAGCCCGCCATGACAGGCCTGCTGATTTCATTCCTGAGTATGAACCGGAAAAGCAGTCCTGTGACCTGAATCAGCCCAACTCTACCATGGTCCTAGAGGCAGTTCTGTCCATCTAGGGACCCACTCAGGAACCATCCAGGGACTCTCTCAGAGACTTAGGGGTAGCCAAACCTGTCTGTATACCTGGTAACAGGGCTGCAGTCTGTGGACTTAACAGCAGACCTGGAAAAGGCCCCATGAACTGCCTCCTGCTCTGCTCCAGTGTGGTCCTGGAGCCGTCACATCCACCTGGGGATGGGGCAAAAACCATACATGATTGTGCCCCTGGTGACAGGCTGGCTGGACACAGACTTGGCAATAGCCATGTAACTCAGCTCCAGCTCCACTGGACTGAGATCCGGGAGACAGTCTCATCTGGGAAACCAGCACTGGTAAAGGTCAGAAGTCAAATGAAGAAAACCCAAATACTATGATGGAGGTGGAAAATCACTTGAACTTTAGTATAAATGTGAAAAGAGAAAATTATTAAAATAAATACGGCTACAACAATATGCTGATACACAATACAAAAATATGGACATTGTGATACAAAATGTGTGTTGGAGGGTAAGAAAAAGTGTAGAATTTTTATATGCAATTGAAATTACATTATCAACTTAAAATAGACTGCTCTAAGATAGTTTACATTCAACTTCAAGGCATGTAGATGCTGCTAGATATGCATGTGCAGATATTTGTTTTCCTTTTCTCTTTTAATTCCGATGTATCATTTACTGTCAAAGGATTACTTATTGTTAAGTAGCAAGTTTATATCCCTATGAGAAGAATGTAGCTTTCCCATCTGAAACTCTGAAATCATTTAGTTTATGTTGGTTTTGATCAAATCAAGGGACAGAAAAAAAAATAAGAAAATGATTTTAAACAATAATCCTACTTTATTCCTAAGATTGGGATATTTTATGGATGACAGCTAAATTAAATTGGAGTAAGAATTGTTCACAGTGATTAATGCTGCTGTTCATTCATAGTAACTAGAAAAGAGAAAGAAAGTAATTTTTCTTTAAAGGAAAAATCAATCGGTTGAAAGAATGATCAATTACTGAAGACAGAATCCTGGGAAAACTCATCAAGAGTTTCAGCTTCATTATCCTCTTTGAGCTCATGAGGCCTTTGCCCAGAATGTGGATAAAAGATTCTTCAGAAATCTCTGTCCCGATCACTACTAAGTTTGACCCTGAAAGCAACTTGTAAATCAGGGGTGTGGCTGTCATTCACTGTTGAGTTGCAGGTTGTGGTTCTGTTTCCCTTGGCCCTTAACAGCTAATATTCAACAAACAAGCCAGCCAGCCAACCATTCATTCATTCAAGAAATGTCTTTTGAGCATGCACTATGAGTTAAACAACAGGATGGTGAGAGAATCTAATCAGAAAAAAAAAAAAAAAGAAAGAATGAACACTAAGGAAGACAACCCTCATCCTAATTCAAGCCATACCCACTGCATACTGGGGATCAGTAAAATACCAAGGTCTAAGGATTTTGGCAGCCTTCCTAAGTCTACATATCACCCTCTCACTGCTAGGCCAGAATCAGAGGCATTTCTGGCTTTGTGCATGTTTTCTTCTTCATTTGCCTTGTGTCTTGGCCCCATGCCATCATGCAGAAAGCAAAATCTATAAATATGAACTAGTTCTCATGCAGCTGAGAAAATCTACAATGGAGACGGTGGTACTAATAATGATAAATGTTCTTTTACCTCTGATTCATACAATAATTTTGTTTTAAAGATTGGTTTTCTTTCTTTTTTAACACTGAACAGATTATGGGTTATAGCCTTCAGTTATCCACACAAGGTACACGTCTTTCACTTTATTATTGTCTGTTCTTGCCAGGGTGGTGGGGGGGTGGAATCCAAGTAATACCAGAGAACTTTTTTATAAGACAGGTAAACCATCTAGAATTATTCTACAAAAGGGATGTCACAGAGCATGCATTCTGTTTTTATTCCTGCTAGATTCCTGATATGTACCAATAAACATGTGTAATGGTCCCAGTATATATACATAAGGAATTTAATAAAAACTGTGTAAGTTGTTCAGTCATGTCCAACCCTTTGTGAATACATAGACTGTAGCCCACCATGCCCCTCTGTCCATGGAATTCCCCAGGCAAGAATACTGGAGTGAGTAGCCATTTCCTTCTCCAGGGGATCTTCCCAACCCAGGGATTGAACCTGGGTCTCCTGCATTACAGGCAGATTCTGTACTGTCTGAACCACCAGAGATGGACAAATAATAACTAGTTGACTCTTTTATAAGTCCAAATTCTGTGACATTATATATGGAATTTATAAATATGTAATCCAATGTGTAGATGCTGGAGAGAGAAGTTTTGGCTTCAATTTAAGAAATGTTTAATGGTCAAAACTATTCAATATGATGACCTTCCTCAAGGTATCACATTACCTCATAATATACAATTGGATGCAATGAAGACACAGAATATTAGATAAATCTCATCTTGAGTATGGAAAGAGAAATGCTTCAACCTGCTAAAGAGGTTCAAGCATCAGCAAAATATTTGGATAAATATTTTGGAGTTAAAGGGACTTTGGAATACTATTCTAATTAAATAGTATGTAAGTAAAGAGAAAAATAACTCCAGTTAATAACTGGGGTATACTGGTTAACAATAACACAGAGGTATGGGATAGCATTTCTGAAACTACTGTATGCCATTACCAGAGTTGGATCAATAAGCAAATATACTGTAGAAAAATCAGAAGCAAGTTCTGTCAGAAAAAGAAGCTACAAACAAGGAAATGGCAAATTCTACAACAAAGAGCACACTATTGGATTGAAACTGGAAACATCATTATGAGCTTGTGTTATATACATATAACATATATATATATACATATATAACACGCATATATGTTATATGTGTATGTTATATACATATATATACATATATAACATATATGTATATATATGTATATATATATAACATATATATATACATATGTTAACATATACATAGTTAACAGATAGACATATGGTATGCTGCTGCTGCTGCTGCTAAGTCGCTTCAGTCATGTCCGACTCCGTGCGACCCCAGAGATGGCAGCCCACCAGGCTCCCCTGTCCCTGGGATTCTCCAGGCAAGAACACTGGAGTGGGCTGACATTTCCTCCTCCAATGCATGAAAGTGAAAAGTCAAAGTGAAGTTGCTCAGTCGTGTCCGACTCTTCGCGATCCCATGGACTGCAGCCTACCAGGCTCCTCCGCCCATGGAATTTTCCAGGCAAGAGTACTGGAGTAGGGTGCCACTGCCTTCTCCAGACATATGGTATATGGATAGCTAAAAACAGACGTAGAGAGAAATATAAGTGTGTGTGTAAGCATGGAATTATATATATATATATACATGCATATATATATATATATATATATATAAAATACATACATATACATAAGACACACATTTCCAAGCTCTGCTCACTGAGAAGGCCTAGAAGTAGTGATACCCTAGTAACTGTGAGCACATATTATATACAGATATGGGTTTCTAAATATATTCTCTAATGGAAGGAACCAGAGCTGCTTAGAAAAGTGGTTGACCGTAGAAGTGAAAAAATACAACATGTTTCTGGAACATTTTGCAGTGCCAAAAATTAAGGAAGTGCCCAAAGCAAAAGGAGGATAATTAAAAGGGTAGAGACATCAACATGAGAGTTCCAAAAGGATAAGGCAGAAATAATTTGAAACCTTTAAAATAGAATATACATCTATGAAGAGTCCATACTTAGATAAATAGCTGAATAAATAAATAAACACAGGAGAAGAAATATCTCTTTCTTAGTGAAGAATTCCAATTAATAAGTGTGGAAGGAATTAGAAAAATGCCATTGTAACACTAACTTATCATTATTGCAAACAAAATTCACCAATGAATGCTAAAGTTAGTGAGCAAAAACTAAGATGAAGCAGGATATTAGGGGTAGTCTCAAAGTACCACCCCTGATATATTTTTTAATTACAAAGGGAATGATTGTAATGTTAGAGTGGAGAAAACCATTAAACAATCAAGGTTAACATGGACAGAAATAAGACAAGATATCTCCTGTATCCTCTGATTTGTCACACTGAGAAGGGTGCTTCACCTCTGTTGATTTTTTCTAAAAACTCATAACCACAGTCCAATAGCAAGAAAATATCAGATACATTCAAATTGAAGGATGTTCTACAAAATAACTGATAATTACTTTTCAAAATTGTTGAGGTCAAAAGGACAAAGAAGAGAACTTCTACTCGAACAACTGGGGATAGTTGTCCTGCCCCCAGTAGGGCTGTGACAACCACAGAGCAAAGAGGAGGCCTTGCTCAATATCCAGGGCAGGCTCTTGTCACCACAACATCAGTCATACCCACTCTCAAAGGAAGAAGAGCCAGGACCACTGAGGAAAACAGGTAGCAGGCATCCATACTAAAAACAGCTGTCACACCAAAAATATTAAAATTATGCAGGCTATACAGGGACACTCTCATATAAAAACAGCCCTCCAAGATCACAGTAGATAACTGTTTCTCCTAAACTCACAGAATAAGAGAAATATAAGTAAAATTAGGAAGCAGAGAAACCACTTCCAGTTAAAAACATCAAGGGAACTCCCATGGGGGTGGTAAAACAAACAAACAAGAAACACATCTCTTCAGCCCAATAGATACCAAGTTCAAAAAGAAGATAAAGAAAATTCCACATGCCATGGAGAAACTAAGTCCATGCACCACAACTATTGAGCTTGTGCTTTAGAGCCTAGGAGCCACAACTACTGAGCCCATGTGCCACAACTATTGAAGCCTGTGTGCCTAGAGCCAATGTTCTGCGATAAGAGAAGCCATCACAATGAGAAGCCCATGCACCACAACTAGAAAATAGCCTCTGCAACTAGAGAAAAGCCTGCATAACCCAGGACAGCCAAAGATGAATAAATAAATAAATAAATTTTTGAAAGTGAGAGGATGGAATAAGCTATTTCATACAAATGGAAATGACAAGAAAATGGGGATAACAATACTCACATCAGATAGACATTAAAACAAAGGCCATAAAGAAGGATAAAGAAGGACACAAAGATAAAAGGATCAATATGAGAAGAAAATATTATGCTTGTCAACATATATGCACCCAACATAGAAGCACCAAACACATAAAACAAATAACAGACATAAAGGGAGAAATTGATGGTAATAAAATACATCAATGGACAGATCTCCCAGACAGAAAATCAACAAAAGCAACAGAAATCCTAAATGATACATTAGAACAGACTTAATTGATATTTTCTGGGCATTAAATTAAAAAATAAAACCCATAATACATATTCTTTTCAAGTACACATAGATGATTCTCTAGAACTCATCACATATTAGGGCACAATACAAGCCCCAACAAATTTAAGAGGACAAAAGTTATTTCAAGCATCCTTTCTGGACACAGTGGCATGAAACCAGAAATCAAACACAGAAAAAAAAAAAAAAAAAAGGAGGGGAAAATGATTACATGGAGACTAAACAACATGCTACTAAAAATTAATGAGTCAACAATGAAATCAAAGAAGTTAAAAATATATTGAGAAAAATGACAATGAAAACAAAACCATACAACATCTATGTGATTCAGCAAAAGCAGTTATTAGAGAGAAGTTCATAGTGACACAGACATTCCGCAAAAAACAAGAAAAATCTCAAGCAACCTAACCTACCACCTAAAATAATTAGAAAAAAAAGAGCAAACGAAACCTAAAGTCAGAGGAAAGATGGAAATAAAAGTCAGAGAAGAAATAAATAAAGATTAAAAAAATGAAAGAAAAAGTCAATAAAAACCAAGAGCTGATTCTATGAAAGGGTAAACAAAATTGACCAGCTTCTGGTCAGGTACACCAACAAGAAAAGAGGATCCAAATAAACAAGATAAGAATTGAAAAAGGAGAGGAAAAACAAAAAACAAAAAACACCTGATACCACAAAATACAAAAGGCCATATGGAAATAATATGAAAAAATGCCAACAACCTGGATGACCTGGAAGAGATGGACAGGTTTCTAGAAACACACAATTCAACAAAATTGAATCAAGAAGAGATATATAAACACACCAATTACTACAAGTGAAATACAATCTGTAATTTTAAAAGTCCCTGAAAATGGAAGTCCAAGACCAGATGGCTTCATAGCCAAATTCAACCAAATATATAAAGAACTTATACTGATCCTTCTCAAACTCTTCCAAAACACTGAAGAGAAAGGAATACTCCTAAAGACATTCTATGGAGCCAAAATCACCCCAATACCAAAACCAAAGACACTACCAAAAAATAAAATTAAAGGCCAGTATCTCTGATACATATACATGCAAAATTTCTCAGCAAAATATTAAGAAACCAAATCCAACACACATTAAAAAGATCATACACTATGACCAATTTGGATTCATCCCAGGGTCGCAAGGATGGTTCCACACACACAAATCAATGTGAAACACCAGATCAACAAAGAAAAGATAAATCACATGAAAATCTGAAAAGATGCAGAAAAAACATTTGATGTAATTCAACATCCATTTATGATAAAAGGTCTCAAAGTGGATATAGAGGAAACATATTTTAACATAATAAAAGCTATTTATGACAAGCTCACAACCAATATAATACTCAATGGTAAAAAGCTGAAGGACTTCCCACTTAAAATATGGAACAAGACAAGAATGCCCATTCTTACCACTTCTGTTCCACATAATATTGGAAGTACTAGCCACAGCAATCAGACAAGAAAAAGAAATAAAAGGTACTCAAATTAGAAGGGAAGAAGTAAATTTGGCATAATATTCAGATGACACAATACTGCATACAGAAAACCCTAAAAAGTTCAAACAAAAACTACTAGAACTGATAAGTGAATTCAGCAAAGTAGCAGGATACAGGATTAATATACAGAAGTTGCTTGCATTTCCTTACACTAACAATGACATATCATAAAGGAAATGTATGAAAATCACTTTAAAATCACATCCATGAACATTGGGGTACACGTGTCTCTTTCAATTCTGGTTAGCAACCTAGATGTCCATCAGCAGACGAATGGATAAGAAAGCTGTGGTACATATACACAATGGAGTATTACTCAGCCATTAAAAAGAATACATTTGAATCAGTTCTAATGAGGTGGATGAAACTGGAGCCTATTATACAGAGTGAAGTAAGCCAGAAAGAAAAGCACCAATATAGTATACTAACGCATATATATGGAATTTAGAAAGATGGTAATGACAACCCTGTATGCGAGACAGCAAAAGAGACACAGATGTATAGAACAGTCTTTTGGGCTCTGTGGGAGAGGGAGGGGGGATGATTTGGGAGAATGGCATTAAAACATGTATAATATCATATAAGAAACGAATCGCCAGTCCAGGTTCGATGCAGGATACAGGAAGCTTGGGGCTGGTTCACTGGGATGACCCAGAGGGATGGTATGGGGAGGGAGGTGGGAGAGGGGTTCAGGATGGGGAACACGTGTACACCCATGGTGGATGCATATTGATGTATGGCAAAACCAATACAATATTGTAAAGTAAAATAAATAATAAAATAAAAAACACAACCCATTTTGAATTTGAATAAGAAAAAAAAATCACATCCAAAAAAATAATAATAAAACACTTAGGAATAAACCTGACCAAGGTGGTAAAAGTCTTATATGCTGAAAAGTATAAAACATTAATAAAGGAAACTGAAGATGATTCAGAAAAATGGAAAGATATTCCATTTTCTTGGATTGGAAGATCCAATATTAAAATTCCCATGCTACCCAAAGCAATCTATAGATTTAATGTAATCCCTATCAAATTACCCATGACATTGGTCACAAAACTAGAATAATCCTAAAATATATATATATATATATATATATATATAACCATAAAATACCTAGAATTACAAAAGCAGTCCTGAAGAAAAAGAATGAAGCAGGAAGCATAATCCTCACAGACTTCAGACAATACTACAAAGCTACAATAATCAAAACAGCATCGTAGTTGCACAGAAACAGAGATATGAATCAATGGAACAGAATAGAAAACCCAGAAATACACAGCTGTGGTCAACTAATCTTCGAAAAGGAATCAAGAATATACAATGGAAAAAAATAAAGTCTCTTCAATTAGTGATGTTGGCAAAATTGGACAACTGCATGTAAATCAATGAAGGTAGAACACATTCTCACATCATACACAAAAATAAACTCAGAATAGCTTAAAGACTTATATGTAAGACATGACATCATAAATCTCCTAGGGGAAAACATAGGCAAAACATTCTCTGACATGAATCATACCAATTTTTTTTTTAGGTCATTCTTCCAAGACAATAGGAACAAAAAGCAAAAATAAACAAATGGGATCTAATCAAATGTACAAGTTTTTGTACAGCAGAAGAAATCATACACAAATAAAAAGACAACTTATGGACTGGGAGGAAATATTTGTGAATGATGTGACAGACAAGGGCTTAATTTCCAAAATACACAAACAGCTTAGACAACTCAAGAACAACAACAAAAAACTCAAATAACCCAGTTAAAAATGAGCAGAATACCTAAATAGACATTTTTCCAAACATTCACATGGCCAATAGTCACTTGAAAAGATGCTCAACATCTCTAATTATTGGAGAAATGTACGTAAAAACTATAATAAGGTACCACATCACAGTGGTCAGAATGGCTGTCATTAAAATGTCTACATATAACAAGTACTGGGGAGGGTGTAGAGAAAAGGCAACTCTCCTATACTGTTGGTGGGAATGTAAATTGATGAAGCCGCTACAGACAGCAGTATGGAGGTTTCTAAAAAAATCTAAAAATAGAGTTACCATATGATCTTGCAATTCCACTCCTCAGCATACAACTGGACAAAAATATAATTCAGAAAGATACATGCACCCCTATATTCATAGCAGCACTATTCACAGTAACTGAGACATGGAAACAACCTAACCATCCATTGACTTATGAATGGATAAAGAAGATGTTACATGTATACAATGGAGTACTACTCACCAATAAGAATAAAGTAATGCTATTTGCAACAACATGGATGGATTTGGAGATTATCATACTAAGTGAAGTCAGAAAGAGAAATAAATACCACATGATATCACATATGTGGAATATAAAATATGACACAAATAAACCGATTAAAAAACAGAAACAGAACAGACTTGTGGTTGTTCAGGGAGAGGAGAGGAGGAGGGATGGATTGCGACTTCGGGGTTATAAGATGCAAACTATTAACATATAGAATGTTTAAATAACAAGGTCCTACTGTATAGTATAGGGAAGTATATTCAATATCCTATGACAAAACCATAATGGAAAAGAATACAAAAAGAATGTATACATATGTATAACTGAATCACTTTGCTTTACAGCATAAACTAACACGGCATTGTAAATCGACTATACTTCAATAAAAAATAAACAAACAAAAAGAAAAAGAAGGACTTAGGAATTGTCACAGGTTGGAGGAGAGTAAGGAAACATGAACAACTAAATAAAATATAGTATCCTGCAATGCATCCTGGAACAGAAAAGGGACATTAAGTGAAAAACTGATGAAATACAAATTAATTCTGTAAATTAGTTAATAGCAATGTTATACTGTTAAGACTGATTTTGAGAACTGTACTATGGTTATATAAGATCTTAACATTAAAGGAAACTAAGTTTAGCACCAGTATAGGGGGTGCTTTGTACTATTTTTGCAACTTTTCTATAATTCTAAATTTATCTTAAAATAAAAAAAAATAAAAGTAAACATACAAATTGGGTCCAACATCACATCAGTTGGAGCCTCGTATTTTCCAAATGAGAATTTGATAGTCTTCTTCATTTCATTGTTTGTATTATTTCTCTTCCTTTCTCTTAGCTACCACTTGTTTTGTGCATCACTTTTCAAGTACATATGAAAAAAATCTTACTCTTTTAACATTGTAGAAAGTGAAAGTGAAGCCGCTCAGTTGTGTCCGACTCTTTGCGACACCATGGACGTTAGCCTTCCAGGCTCCTCCGTCCATGGGATTTTTCAGGCAAGAATACTGTAGTGGATTGGTATTTCCTTTTCCAGGAGATCCTCCCGACCCAGGGATTGAACTTGGGTCTCCCATTGTAAACAAGAGGCAATTTGCTTTTCTAAAAGAAAAGTTTAACACTTCTAACTATATAATAATATAATATCTCAGAATTACATAATTCCTAGCTTGATTACCAAAGATAGAGTTTGAAAGTGAAACAGGTAACCTGAACTGGTATCCAAATTCATCTTTTAAAAGATGAGATGCTATAATCTAGAATGATCTCTGTTTGTTTTCTAGATAAACCATTCAATACATGGTAATTCAAGTCTATGCCCCAACCAGTAATGCTGAAGAAGCTAAAGTTGAATGGTTCTATGAAGACCTACAAGACCTTTTAGAACACCCCCAAAAGATGTCTTTTTCATTATAGGGGACTGGAATGCAAACAAAATCAAGAAAACACCTGGAGTAACAGGCAAATTTGGCTTTGGAGTACAGAATTAAGTAGGGCAAAGACTAATAGAGTTTTGCCAAGAGAACTCACTGGTAATAACAAACACCCTCTTCACAACACAAGAGAAGACTCTACACATGGCCATCATCAGATGGTTAACATCAAAATCAGATTGATTATATTCTTTGCAGCCAAAGATGGAGAAGTTCTATACAGTCAGCAAAAACAAGACCGGGAGCTGACTGTGGCTCAGATCATGAACTCCTTATTGCCAAATTCAGACTTAAACTGAAGAAAGTAGGGAAAACCACTAGACCATTCAGGTATGACCCAAATCAAATCCCTTATACAGTGGAAGTGAGAAATAGATTTAAGGGACTAGATCTGATAAACAGAGTGCCTGATGAACAATGGACGGAGGTTCATGAGATTGTACAGGAGACAGAAAGAAAGACCATCCCCAAAAAAAAGAAATGCAAAAAAGCAAAATGGCTGGCTGAGGAGGCCTTACAAATAGCTGTGAAAAGAAGAGATGTGAAAAGCAAAGGAGAAAAGGAAAGATATACCCATTTGAATGCAGAGTTCCAAAGAATAGCAAGGAGAAATAAGAAAGCCTTCCTCAGTGATCAGTGCAAAGAAATAGAGGAAAACATTAAAATGGGAAACTAGAGATCTCTTCAAGAAAATTAGAGACACCAAGGAATATTTCATGCAAAGATGGGCTCAATAAAGGACAGAAATGGTATGGACCTAACAGAAGCAGATGATATTAAGAAGAGGTGGCAAGAATACACAGAAGAACTATACAAAAAAGATCTTCAAGACCCAGATAATCACGATGGTGTGGTCACTCACCTAGAGCCAGACATCCTGCAATGCAAAGTCCAGTGGGCCTTAGGAAGCACCACTACAAACAAAGCTAGAGGAGGTGATGGAATTCCAGTTGAGCTATTTAAAATCTTAGAAGTTGATGCTTTGAAAGTGCTGTACTCAATATGTCAGCAAATTTGGAAAACTCAGCAGTGGCCAAAGGACTGGAAAAGGTCAGTTTTCATTCCAATCCCAAAGAAAGGCAATGCCAAAGAACGTTCAAACTACCACACAATTGGACTCATCTGACAAGCTAGTTAAGTAATGCTCAAAATTCTCCAGGCCAGGCTTCAACAATACGTGAACCGTGAACTTGCAGATGTTCAAGCTGGTTTTAGAAAAGGCAGAGGAACCAGAGATCAAATTGCCAACATCTGCTGGATCATCGAAAAAGCAAGATAATTCCAGCAAAACATCAATTTCTGCTTTATTGACTATGCCAAAGCCTTTGACTGTGTGGATCACAACAAACTGTGGAAAATTCTATAGAGATGGGAATACCAGACCACCTGACCTGCCTCTTGAGAAATCTGTATGCAGGTCAAGAAACAACAAGTAGAACTGGACATGAAATGAGAGACTGGTTCCAAACCCGGAAAGGAGTACGTCAAGGCTGTATATTGTCAGCCTGCTTATTTAACCTACATGCAGAGTACATCATGAGAAATGATGGACTGGTTAAAGCACAAGCTGGAATCAAGATTGCCAGGAGAAATTCAGATATGCAGATGATACCATGCTTATGGTAGAAAGCAAAGAACTAAAGAGCCTCTTGATGAAAGTGAAAGAGGAGAGTGAAAAAGTCCAGGTTAGATGCATGATACAGGATACTCGGGGCTAGTGCACTGGGATGACCCAGAGGGATGGTATAGGGAGGGATATAGGAGAGGGGTTCAGGATGGGGAACACTTGTACACCTGTGGCGGATTCATGTCAATGTATAGCAAAACCAATACAATAATTAGCCTCCAATTAAAATAAATAAATTTATATTAAAAAAAAATAAAACTCAACATTCAGAAAACTAAGATCATGGCATCTGGTCCCATCATTTCATGGGAGATAGATAGGGAAACAATGGAAAGAGTGACAGACTATTATTTTGGGCTCCAAAATCACTGCAGATGGTGACTGCAGCCATGAAATTAAAAGATGCATACTCCTTGGAAGAAAAGTTATGACCAACCTAGACAGCATGTTAAAAAGCAGAGACATTATTTTGTCAACAAAGGTCCATCTAGTCAAGGCTATGGTTTTTCCAGTAGTCATGTATGGATATGAGAGTTGGACTATGAAGAAAGCTGAGCACCAAAGAATTGATGCTTTTGAACTGTGGTGTTGGAGAAGACTCTTGAGAGTCCCTTAGACTGCAAGGAGATCCACCAGTCCATCCTAAAGGAGATCAGTCCTGAGTGTTCATTGAAAGAACAGATGTTGAAGCTGAAACTCCAATATGTTGGCTACCTGATGCAAAGAGCTGACTCATTTGAAAAGACCCTGTTGTTGGGAAAGATTGAAGGCAGGAGTAGAAGGGGATTACAGAGAATGAGATGGTTGGATGGCACCACTGATTCAATGAACATGAGTTTGAGTAAACTTCGGGAGTTGGTGATGGACAGGGAGGGCTGGCGTGCTGCAGTCCATGGGGTAGCAAAGAGTCAGACATGACTGAACGATTGAACTGAACTGAAGTCTGCATTTTGAATGCACCAGTAGATTTCTCTCTTAATCAAGCTCTCTAAAAATTGGCTCCTGTGGAGGGCTTCTACTTGGTAGTATGACCATAGAAAGCAGTCATGACCTCTGCAGTTTAAGAATAATATCAACATTTAGTGTGCCAGGTGCTTTGATAAATGATTTACATGGATTAACTTATTAATAATAAAAATTATGAGTTGTTAATTCATAATAAGTTACTCTATGTGTCAAATTCAGATTACTTTCCAACCTACTTAATTTGATCTTCATTAGAATCCTGAGATAGGTAAGTTTGCCCTCCTTGTTTTAAGGATAAGGAAACTGAAGCTTAGTAAGGCTAAGTAATTTGTATAAAGTGACATACATATGATTGGTAGACTGAAGCTCCAGCTTCGACAGTTAAAATTCAGAACATGTACACTTAAACCTTATAAAGTGCTGCATCCATCTATAGGTGGGGAGGATCCCCTGGAGGAGGAAATGGCAACCTACTCAGTGATCTTGCCTGGATAATTTCACAGACAGTGTAGCCTAGTAGGCTACAGTCCATGGTTTCACAAAGAGTTGGACATGACTGAGTGACTAAACAGTAATATGTGAACAAGGCTCAATATGGCATGATTCAAGAAATCCTCTAACTCTAGAACACAGGTTCTCAAACTTGGTTATGCACTGGAATCTCCCAGGCCACATCATATACAATCCATCACATCACATCACAATCCAATGAGAAACTCTAGGTGTGAGACCAGGGCAGCAGTTATTTCTTTATTGCTTTCCCACGTGATTCCATTGTGCCACCAAGTTTAAAAATTCATGCTCTAGAAATAAATTTACAAAATACCAGTGGAAAAGGACATGGTTAAGGCAAGCTAAGCACACAAATTAGGAACTAGATATTAATGACACTAATGTTATTGTACAGAAGTTCTAATTGTTAATGAGGGAAAGTGTTTCTTTTTTGCTTATCTCAGTATTTCAGTAAATATATATTTCTCTGATGAAGAAACTGATTGCATATTATATTGTGATATTTTTCCATAGTGTTTTATGAATGAAAAATAATTATAACTTTAAAATAATTGAGAAAGAAGAATTATGAATATTGTTAATTATTAAGTACCTCCCCCATGTCTTTAATATTCTATTTATTTTCCACTTGGCAGTTAGTAAATGGAACTGCATTATTGTTCTCTTTTATGTTTGACTTCCTTTAAAAAGTATAAATACCACTAAATAAAAAACAGATCTTTATCTTCTTTGGCTTACATATTGGTGTGCTGTTATTTATTATATGTTTATGATATATTTATTATTATTTTTTTTAAAAACATACTCTATTTCTGAACAGTTTAGTGAGAAGTTGAAATGGTTATTTAAGTCATTCAAGAAAAAAAAAAGGAATTTTAACCAAAATTAACTGTATTCAACTTAGGTTGAATACAACTTGAATTCTGGAAATAAAGCCATTCATTCTGTGAATGCCTATGGCAAGTATATCCTTTATGGTTTTTACTCAAATAGATGAATATTGATGGAGATCAGAAATGAAAATGTTAACTGTTCTTGTTTGATTACATAGCATTGTGATAAGTAAGTTTGAAGGAATTAAAGGGACAATATTCCTGAGTTTATCTGTGAAATTCTGGACTTAAACAGTGTCATTTCAGGACCCAGGTGACAAAATGACACGGTAAGGGCAATTCTTCCCAGCTGTGCAGAGAATCAAGCACCACTCAGACTTCTTGTGAACTCTGAGATAAAACACTTTTGGTATAGTTGACGTCTCTAGAAAGACACTATGATTCTGCAGTACTGAGTTTCTTGAGATGATGTCCTAAAATAGTAGCCACTGGCTAAGAGGCATGAGAACATGAAAGGAAGAACACTGCAGATAAGTTGTGAACATATGCATGATATTTCTTTGTAGTTCACATAAACAATGGGCCGTCCTTTCTTTCTTTGGGGGATTCTTCCCCTTGGAGTTAGTAGAGGATTGAGCTCTTGTAAATTAAGCATTAAATTTTAATAAGAAAAGAAAGCCAGTGTGACCTCTTTTTATATTCACAGCCTAGTGAAGCTTAGATATACAAATTGCAGACATAAAACAAATCTGGTGAATGTACATGGATAAACTGTGTTGATTTAAACCTCTCTACCTCTAATATTTACATCCTAACTTCCAAACAAATGAAGCAATACCTGCACAATACTTTATGGGCATTTTAGAGAATAATTAAAATCTATTCACCACAAACAATATTGTTTATAAGACCCTGTTCTAGAAAGATGCTATAGGATGATTCTGAAATTGCCTAGTCTGTAAGAAATTCATGTGAACAAGTTTTGGATTTAACAGTGTGAAACACATGTATACCTGTGGCGGATTCATTATGATATTTGGCATAACTAATACAATTTTGTAAAGTTTAAAAATAAAATAAAAAAAATAAAATAAAAATCTTGCTTTTGATTTAACCAGTGGACTCTCAGTAAACTCTTAGTATGCATCAGGCATTGTCCTTGAGGAGCTGCTGCTGCCCAAAGATTGAGAGGCATGAGAAAAAAAGCTGTAGTCATTACTGACCAAACACTACTGCCACAACGTCAGAATAATGCATAAGCACCTCCTACCACCACTACTTAGCAACGTGGATCACAGGAGGGAGAAAGGCAGACAAAGGGAGGGAAAGTAAACCACTAAGGGCTGAGGGTTTACCTCAAATAATTAAGCTATGAAATAGACAGTGGCAATATTATATAACTTGAGTTTGGCTTTCAAATTACTGAATTATACTGAATATTCTAGAAATGAATAGCTCTGTCCATTTGCTCTATGCAGATGTGGAAGTTTGAAAGCCAAAATGAGTTGCATTATCTGTATACATAAGTTACATGCCCTGGTTTGTGATTATTCAATTTATTTCCAGCCAAATTGCTTCTAAAAAAAAAAAAAAAACAAAACAGTTATCTGACCTATTTAATCAATTTATTTCTAACAGGACGTGTCAAAATTAGTAGATTATTCACATGGAATGCACACAAGTAGAATACTACTCAACTGTTATATTACCCCCAAAATCCAGGCATCACAATGAAGTGGAGATGTTGGTCACAGGGAACAAACTTGCAACTAGAAGATGCATAAGTTCTGGAGACCTAACATACAGCACTGTGATCATAGTCAACAGTACTGTGTTACATGCTTCAAAACTGCTGAGATTAGATGTTAATGTTCTCACCACAAAAATGAAATTATAACTATGTAATGTGACAGGTATTAGCCGATGCTGCAGTGGTAATCACATGGCAATATATAAATGTATGAAATCAATACATTGTATACCTTAAATTTACACAATGTTATCAGGCAATTATACATCAATTTTTTAAAAATAGAATAGAGGCAGGAGCTTTACTCAGGTTTTGACTCCACTCACCTCAGAAGCTCCGGGGTTTCGCCCAGGCTGATCTAATTTCTACACCTTCTCCATAGAAAAGGCTAATGAGAGATGTTTGGATAGCCATTTATTGTGGACCAGCATTACATTAAGCACCTAAAATTTATTGTAGAACCTAAATGGTTCAACTCATCCACCCTGGACCCACAGGCTACTTGTCATCCAAGCCCACATCAGATCATGGCTAAAAGCTTGGAGAAATATTCCTTTAGTATGCTGACATAATTGAAAAGGCCTTGTGTAAGTGATATCCTTCCCAGGGGCCTGAGACAGTAAAAAACCCACCTGCCAATGCAGGAGACATAAAAGATGCAGGTTCAGTTCCTACATCAGGAAGATCCTCTGGAGGAAGGTATGACAATCCACTCCAGTATTCTTGCCTAGGAAATCCCATGGACAGAGGACCCTGGCACGCTACAGTCTGTAGGATCACAAAGAGTTGGACACAATTGAAGCAACTTAGCATGCAAGACAGAGAAGGCAGTGGCACCCCACTCCAGTACTCTTGCCTGGAAAATCCCATGGACGGAGGAGCTTGGTAGGCTGCAGACCATGGGATCGCTAAGAGTCAGAAATGACTGAGCAACTTCACTTTCACTTTTCACTTTCATGCATTGGAGAAGGAAATGGCAACCCACTCCAGTGTTCTTGCCTGAAGAATCCCAGGGACGGCGGAGCCTGGTGGGCTGCTGTCTATGGGGTCGCACAGTTTCGGACACAACTGAAGCGACTTAGCAGCAGCAGCAGCAGCAGCAGCAGCAGCCTGCAAAAGATATTTCAAGAAACAACCAATGGAAACACACAGACCGATTTCAGGTTCCTGCAGAATCATGGGTTGTTGGTCAAAGGTCACATTATCAGCAGAAAACTTATCCAGCACAGTTTTGTAAAATTACATCAGTGGTGGTAAAGGGGTAGGGACAGTAGTGATTGGTAATGCTGAGTCACAATTAGTCTCCGGTGGTTCAGCCTATAGGCACTACACCATACATCAGTTCTTTGAAATGTGCATGAAAGTCAGCTGCAGTCTTGTGACACGCGGATTGTAACTCAGTCCATCTGAGGTGGGGCTGAGGCTCTGCATTTCCAACAAGCTCCCCTAACACACTGAAAGCCAATGGTCTTCAGGCTACACTTGACATAACAAGCTCATAGACCTCATCAACACTGGTTTAAACAGGAAAAAAAAAAAAAACAGCTGACTTACCTGGATCCAAGTCATACATGTAGGTGGCATTAGAAACTTCCAGCTGAGATATATGATCTTTCCAGAAAAGTAATCATTCAGAGAGGAAAAACACCAAGGCAGCAATGAGTCTCAGAGCATGAGGGAGATGAGGGAGACAGAGCTGGGGTTGAGGGGTCTGGAAACTTGTATAGTAAGAGAGGGGAAGAGTGGGTAGCAGTCATAGCAACAACATTGTTCGACTGAATAAATAATCCATGTTTGAAAAGCAGAGAAGGTAGCCTGGTGGACTTCAAGTCTGGCCCTGGAATGTCTGACCAAGGACGCTAGACTCACTGGCACAGAAAAAGCAAACTGCAAAGTCTTAACAACAAGCTATGGAATGAAAAGAGCACAGGCAAACAAAAAATGCCAGAGTGAGCACAGGGTCACGCATGTCCAGAAGACAACCAGATGGATTCCCAGACGTGTTCATCTTTAGCTTCCAGAAGGATCCAAGCAGGGAAAATCCAAGAGTCCTAGTCCCAGAGGAAACAGTGTGTCCAGCAAGGAATCCAGGAAGGGATGAGGAATCTATGGGAGCTGGAAAACTCATCAAGGCCTCAGCTCTGCTACCCACATCAAATTTGTTGTAAAGTTACACTGCCCTACTGAACCAATGAAAGGCCTGCATTCCTCCCTATGTGTGTGGTGCAGAATAAATAGGTATGAATTAAGTTTCTCCAGCTGTGGGTTGGACTATAAAGAAAACTGAGCTCCAAATTATTGATGCTTTTGAACTGTGCTGTTGGAGAAGACTCTTGAGAGTCCCTTGGACTGCAAAGAAATCAAATCAGTCCATCATAAAGGAAATCAGTCCTGAATATTCATTGGAAGGACTGATGCTGAAGATGAAACTCCATGCTTTGCCACCTGATGTGAAAAACTGACTCACTGAAAACACCCTGATGCTAGGAAAGATTGAAGGTGGGAGGAGAAGGGAATGACAGAGGATGAGATGGTTGGATGGCATCACTGACTCAATGGACATGAGTTTGAGTAAGCTCCAGGAGTGGGTGATGGGCAGGGAAGCCTGGTGTGCTGCAGTCCATGGAGTTGTAGAGAGTCTGACACAACTGAGAGACTGAACTGAACTGAGTTGAGACAACTGGCCAGCAGCGCACTGCATGAGGCCTGCTGGTAAAGGCCTGAGTCTCCAAGTGAGGTCCCAGATCAGCAGTACCAGCATCACCTGGCATTCTGTTGCTGCTGCTGCTGCTGCTAAGTCGCTTCAGTCGTGTCCGACTCTGTGCGACCCCATAGATGGCAGCCCACTAGGCTCCTCTGTCCCTGGGATTCTCCAGGCAAGAATACTGGAGTGGGTTACCATTTCCTTCTCAAATGCATGAAAGTGAAAAGTGAAAGTGAAGTCGCTCAGTCGTGCCCGACTCTTGGCGACCCCATGGACTGCAGCCTACCAGGCTCCTCCATCCATGGGATTTTCCAGGCAAGAGTACTGGAGTGGGGTGCCATTGCCTTCTCCGTTTTAAAGAGCTATTGAAGAACAAAACCTATTTATAGAGAGAAGAAAACCCAGTAGAGATGATGTAAAATAGTAATAAATAAAAAATGCTCAGTGATCAACAAAGTGGGCAATGATATTCCATGGTAGAGTTTTTGTCAATGTTGAGGAATCATGTGTAGGACAATGGTGTTTGATGCTGATAATGAGAGACATCATGAGTGCCAAGCGGGGTCATGTCAGAATATATGTTTGAAAATCATCTCAAGATGTACAATTTTTTTTTAATTTTATTTTATTTTTAAACTTTACAATATTGTATTAGCTCCGCCAAACATCCAAATGAGTCTGCCACAGGTACACCCGTGCCCCCCATCCTGAACCCCCCTCCCTCCCCCCTAATTTTTTGAAGAGACTCACCAAAAATGAGTGACATTTTGGGCCCATGCTTGTGAAGAGATCTCAGAAGGAAAAAACAAACTTAAGAAACACAACCATGGCAGTCTAATGAGATCTGTTTGACAAGAACATTGAGAAAGAATTTTGCTTTTTAGCTATGAAAACAAGTGTAAGACACAAACCCCCGCCCCCCACAACACATAGTAGCATTAATTACAGGCCACCTTGCTTTATGGTGCTTCACAGAAACTGTGTTTTTTAACAAATTGAACATTTGTGGCACCCCTACATCGAGCAACTCTATTGGTGCCATTTTTCTAACAGCATTTGCTAACTTTGTGTCTCTGGGTCACATTTTGGGAATTCTGACAATACTTCAAGTTTTTCATTTTGATGACTTTTTTCATGGTTATCAATGGTCTTTGATGTGACTATTGCAAAAAGATTGCAACTCGTTGAAAGCCCGCTGTTGGTGAGCATTTTTCAGCAATAAAGTAAATATTAACTCAAAAAAAGAAAGAAGCAATCTGTAAAAGCTAATGTATGAATCCAACTATGACATTCTTGAAAAGGCAAAATTATGAGGCCAGGAAAAGATCGGTGGTTGCCAAGGGTTATGGGATAGGAAGGGATAAGTAGGCAGAGCACACAGGATTTTGAAGGCAGCATATGATACTGTAATGAAGGCTATATGTCATTATACATTTCTCCAAACCCCTAGAATGCACAAGAATGAACCCTAATGTAAACAGTGAACTTTGAATGACTGTGGTGTGTCTGTGTAGGTTCATTGATTGTAACAAATGTACCACTACAGGGGGATGTTGAAAGAAGTTATGCATGTGTCATGGCAGGAGGTATATGGAGAATCTTTATATCTTCCTCTCAATTTAATATAAAACTACTCTAAAAAAGAGTCTTCTAAAAAATGGATGTGATGTTACCCCAACAGACTGTATTTCAGCCCATAAAAGCAATATATTTCTTAGTCTATATTAAATTTTAATCTTGTGAATTTGTATAATATTCATAACACAAGTTTGCAAATCATCCTATAATTAATTTGGATTTAAAACTACCAGTTCCAAATGATGGGCCCCACCAGACTGCTAAGAGCAAAAAGACATATAAATTTGAATTGTGTTTTTACCTGACAAGGGGCAGGAGAGTCTCTCAAAGAAACAGACAAACAAACAATGGCAAAAATGCACACTGATGACAGATGACATCCCAGGAAAAGACTGTGCTAACCAATAGTTACATGTATAGCAATTTTAAATGCATTTCCCACCAGAGATCAATCCAGAGTAGGTCAGGTTATACTTTCCTATCAATGACTGACAGTGTAAGGTTATTTAAATCACTGTATATCTTTATTAGGTGAGTGCATTTTTTAAGTGAGAAGAAAATGAGGTCTGTAGAGTCACCTGTAACAATTTGTAATGCATGGAATTATGAGCCACATAAACTCAATATGAATATTTATTTTGTAAACATCTGCCTGAATACAAAATACATGGCTTAAGCAAACTCAATATGAAAGCTATTGCAATAAAACCAAAAGCATTTAAGAACATTGTCTTGAAAGCAACAGATTTTATTTTCAGACAGTTGATAAGGTTAAAAAATAGCATATGATAAGTGGCAAAAAACAACAAAATAAATAGCTTGCTGACATTAGAAAATATTAATGCTATTAGAACTTCATACCACATTCTCACCTGCATAGTACTTCAACTAGCACTTAGGACAAAATATATTTAATTGAGAAAAAAAATTAAAGAAACAGATTGGGGAGTTATTTCAAAAAGCAAATTATCAGGCCCATTTTGACATTAACTCCATTCCAAAATTGTTTCTTAATTTATAAAACTTAATTTTTTTCCATTCAAGAATTTCTATTTCTCCAGGTCATTATAAATCTAAAATATTTAATCTTATGACTTATTACATATTTTAATTTAAAAATAAAAATTATAAAAAAGAAAAGGAATAAAATATCCCCTCACAGCACTGTTTGTCAACACAAAATAAGATATGTAGTTAGCATGGCTTCCAGTGCCCAGTGAAGTCGCTCAGTTGTGTCCGACTCTTTGCGACCCCGTGGACTATAGTCCACCAGGCTCCTCCGTCCATGGGATTCTCCAGGCAAGAATACTGGAGTGGTTGCCATTTCCTCTTCCACGGGATCTTCGTGATGCAGGGATCAAACCCACATCTCTTGTGTCTCTTACATTGCAGGTGGATTCTTTAGCTGCTGAGCCATCAGGGAAGCCCCATTTTAAGATTTAGCAAATTCTCAGTCACTACAGATATTCAAAAAGTACCTGTGCAAATGCTTCTTCAGGCCATTGCAGAAGAGCACCCTGCAGACCCCCACTTAATCTGACAAACTAAAAAAGTATTATCAGTATTACTATTATTATTATATATATATTTGGAAACTCTGAATTGTATACATTCTCAAACAAATCTCTCATCGATTAGCCCTTGGAAAGCATGTATCATGTCACATTTCTCTTTACTTGACAGTAACAGATGCTTAATAAGTAATGATTAAATTTGTAGACCACCTACTGTATCATAGCATAATGTTTACTCTTTCAGAGTATCTTTACTATGTTTTAGGTAGAGCAAGGTAATCAGAGATGAATTAGTGCCACCAAACTGCATTATTTCAACAAAAATTGATACAAACTCCTTATTTTCAATAATCTCTAACTACAGAAACTTGAACTGCACTAAGTAATAAGAATTATAAAAGGACAAAGAAACTCAGATTGAATATTATTTCTGCAACCTGCATCTGTAATAATGCATGCATGCACATGTCTGTGTACACACACATGCACATATCTGTAGAAGGGAAGACTATGTAACAGATATGAAAAACCTTTTAACAAGTAGAAAGAGTACTAGATCCTATTAAGTATGCCCTTGCTTTATGATAATAGATTTCTGGTAGTCTTAGAGGAAAATCTGAGGCTTCAAAAGGAAAATGTATCCAATACACAGGGTTGTCCTGTGAAGGTTATTGACAAGATATGTTCTCATCATTTTTTTCTGGTAGAGTTACTTATAATCCAGCATGTATTTTATTTCCTTCAGTAAGATTTCTGACTATCTGAATGAGGAGGACACCTGTAGAAAGCAATGAATGAGGCTGATTGACATTCACTGTCATTCTTTCAGTGTCAAGAGACATAAACAGTAGATAGAATGAAAATAATTTTATAGCTAGAATCCTGGTAACCAAAGCAAACATGCTCACTGTAATTTTCTTGCTGGAATATTTACACCCAGTAAGAAAAAAAAAAAGATTATTAGTGAGTCTGAAGAGAGAAGTAGGATGCTCGTATCCTTGGTTCCAATACCTATGCTTTATAAGTATTGTGCATCTCTTACAAAAGTGTTTCTAGGAGTCTCTCCAAGCGTATATTCTTTAAATAATCAAAAGAGTCTGCAGAGATAGTTTCAAAGAAAAGTGGCATGTTCTGGGCATTCCACTAAGCAAGAACTTGGAATATCTTTGTTTTTTTTTTTTAATTATTTTTTAATTTAAAAATGGTGAAATATGCTTTCTTATATGAAGTCCAAATGAGAAACTAACCCCCAAAGCACAAGGCCTATTTTCAGCTTCATCAGCTATAGAACAGAAGTTAAATTCCCATTATGAATAGGGGCTATGGAACTAATTCACCATGCAGACCATTGAAAACTACCTCTGGTGTTAGGAAGTAGCCTTTGGTGTTAGGAAATATCCTTTGAGTCACATACGACTCCAGTGCTTTATTTCTCAATGAAATCTAATTTGATATTATAACAAAGCATCCGCATATTAAAAAGAAAAAAATCTCTAAGGGCATAACTGCTCCAGTGTTTTTTAAAAATGAACCAGCTTTTAGAAAAGATAGGTGAGGAGAAGCTTAACAGCTTCCCTTCAAAAGCTGTAAATTTCTTTTAGGTAATATAAGATCAATTAAATGAAAAGACTTTTTTTCCTGACTCTTATGTGTCACTCTTAATTTGTGTAAAATAATTTATCTCCAATAATAAGCCCACTGAAACTGTACATTTCAATGTTTTGTCAACTGTGCTGCTGCTAAGTCACTTCAGTCATATCTAGCTCTGTGCGACCCCATAGACGGCAGCCCACTAGGCTCCTCTGTCCCTGGGATTCTCCAGGTAAGAATACTGGAGTGGGTTGCCATTTCTTTCTCCAATGCATGAAAGTGAAAAGTGAAAGTGAAGTCTCTCAGTCGTGTCCAACTCCTAGCGACCCCATGGACTGCAGCCCACCAGGCTCCTCCGTCCATGGGATTTTCCAGGCAAGAGTACTGGAGTGGGGTGCCATTGCCTTCTCCGTTTGTCAACTGTAGACACCTATAAAATGATAGCATTATCAAAGTATAGAAAATTTCCTTCACCCCAGAAAGTTCCCTCATGCCCCATTGAATTCAATCTCCGGGCAAGCACAAATCTGCTTTATTGTGCTATAGCCTGGTTTTGTCTCTTTTAGAATGTCACACAAATGTGACGATAAAGTACATACTCTTTTGTGTCTGGCTTCTTTCACACAGCATTTTTGGAGATTCATCAATGTAGCTGTACATATCAGTATTGTCTTCCTATTTTTTGGATATTAACCCCTTATCAGTCACATCATTTCCAAATATTTTCTCCTATTCAGTATGTTGTCTTTTTATTTTGTCAACAGTTTCTTATGCTGTGCAGAAGCTTTTAAGTTTAATTAGGTATTGTTCATTTATTTTCACTCATTTCTTTTGCCTTAGGAAGAAAGATCCAAAAAAATATTGTTACAAATTTATGTCAAAGAGTTTTCTATGTTCTCTTCTAGCAGTTTTATATCTTTAATCCATTTTATTTTGTATATGGTGTGAGAAAATGTTCTAGTTTCATTCTTATGGGCATCCTTGTCTTGTTCCTGATTTTAGATGAATGTCTTTCAGTTTAATGGCGACCCACTCCAGTGTTCTTGCCTGGAGAATCCCAGGGATGGGGGAGCCTGGAGGGCTGCTGTCTATGGGGTCACACAGAGTAGGACACGACTGAAGTGACTTAGCAGTAGCAGCATGTTAACGAGTACAATATCTTCTTTTTGTATTGATTCCTATATTATTACATCACGATCTTCATTGTCTTCTGTTAGAAACTTTGTTTTAAAGTCTGTTTTCTCTGATATCAGTATGGCGACCCCCATATTCCTTGTTATTTCCACTTGTTTGAAATATCCTTTTCTATCCCCTCACTTTCTTTCTGTATGTGCTTCAGCTCTGAAGTGAGTCTCTTATAAGCAACATATATACAGGTCTTATGTTGGCATATATTCAGCCACTCTATGTACTTTGATTTAGTCCATTGACATTGAATGAGTCTCTTCAATAAATGGTATTGGGAAAACTGGACAGCTACATGTAAATAGTGAAATTAGAACATTCTTTAACACCACATACAAAAATAAATTTAAAATTGTTTAAGACCTAAATGTGAGACAAGATACTATAAAACTCTTCAAGGAAAACTTAGGCAGAACACTCTGACATAAATTGCAGCAATACCTTTTTTGATCTCTCTCCTAGAGTAATGGAAATAAAAACAAAAATAAACAAATGGGAACTAATTAAATTCAAACACTTTTTCACAGCAAAGGAAACCATAAACAAAATGAAAATAAAACCCACAGAATGGGAGAGAATACTAGCAAATGATGTAACCAAAGGGATTAGCCTATGAAATTTACAAACAGCTTATGCAGCTTAATATCATGAAAACAAACAACTCAGTCCAAAAATGGACAGGAGATCTAAATAGACATTTCTCCAAAAAAGACATACAGATGGCCAAGAAGCACGTGAAAAGATGTTCAACATTACTAATTAGAGAAATGCAAATCAGAACTACAATGAGGTATCATCTCACACTAGTCAAAGTGACTATCACAAAAAAATTCACAAACAACAATTGTGTAAGGGTACATGCGTCTCTTTCATTTATGGTTTTCTCAGGGTATATGCCCAGTAGTGAGATTGTCGGGTCATATGGTAGTTCTAGTCCTAGGTTTTTTGGAACCTCCATACAGTTCTCCATAGTGGCTGTATCAATTTACATTCCCATCAACAATGTAGGAGGGTTCCCTTTTCATCACATCCTCTCCAGCATTTATAGTTTGTAGATCCTCACTTCTTGCTATAGCCTTTTCCTTTCCACTTAAGGAAGAATCTTTAACATTTCTTTTAGGATTGATTGATTATTGATGAATGCTTTTAGTTTCTGCTTGCCTGAGAAATTATTTTTTGTCTTTCAATTCTATATGGACTGGTTAGATTTTTATTAGTTGCAGGTTCTTTCCCTGTCAGCACTTTGATTTTATCATGCCACTCCCTTTGACCTGCAAAATTTCTGCAGAAAAATCAGTTGATAGCCTTATGGGTTTTCCCTTGTTTATGATTCTTTGCTTATCTCTTGCCTCCTTTGGAATTCTCTCTTTAACTTTTGCCATGTTAATTATGATATGTATTCGTGTGGGTCTGTTTGGGTTCATGTTGTCTGGGACCTTCTTTGACTTTCATATCTGTTTCCTGCTACAGGCTTGGGAAGTTTCTAGCCATAATTTTGTCAGATACATTTTCAACCCTTTTCTCTCTTCTGCTTCTGGGACCCCTAAAATGCAAATGCTTGATGTTGTCTCTGAGGTCCCTTAAACTATTCTCATTTTTTAAAGTTTGTGTTTTTTGCTCTTATTTGGGTGATTTTAATTATTCTATCTTTCAGATTACTTATGTGTTCTTCTGTATCACCTAGTCTGCTATTAATTCCTTCTATTGTGTTTTCATTTCAGTTATTTTTTCTTCATTTCTGACAGTTTTTTAAAAAAATATTTTCTAGTTCCTTGTTAAAATTTTCACTGTGTTCATCTAGTCTTTTCCCTAATTCAGTTAACATTATTAATGTTTTGAATTCTTTATCTGGCAAATTGCTTATTTCTGTTTTATTACTTTTTTCCCCAGGGGTTTTCATCTTGTTCTTTGAATTGACACAAACTCCTCCTTCTCCTCATTTATCTTAACTTTCTCTATGAAATTTACGAGAAACAGTAGTCTACTGCATCTTGAAAGGGTGTCCTTGTGTGGGCACATCCCTATACAGTCCGTACTTGTCCAGTGGCTTTGGTGGGAGAGCTGGATTTGATATGAATACAAGTCACATCTTTTCTCAGGGTTTGCTGGCAGCTTTCACCTTGGTAGAAGGTTGAGCTGGATATGGAGGGGAGGGGCTAGAACCAACTGGGCTCCAGTGCTTCCCTTCTGTTCAGTGGCTGTCACCGCCTTATTGGGGAGTAGGGGCAAGTCCCACGTTGCTGGACAGAAACCCCGAGTTTAAGTCCAAGCTGACTCTCTTCCCTTAGAGTGTGTGCTCCTCCCTCCCAGCACCAGAACTCTTGTTCTAGAATGGAACAGTGCTGAAGAAAATGGTGCTGATGTAAGTACTTGGCATGTGTTGGGTCACAGGTTGCCAACACTATGTTTTTTTAAAATCCACCTTTCCTCTAGTGTTTTAAGATGCCATATTAATCATATATATTGACTTTGCATGTGTGTTTGGGTCACCTTCTGGCAATTATTGCATCACACTATTTTTATATCAGCACTATTCTGTTTTATTAAATGGCACTTTGCTGTATGTTTTAACGTCTAACAGGGTTAATCCATTCCAGTAGTTTTCCTTTCTATGTGTTATCCTAGCTCAACTTGCATAACTGTTTTCTATAAAATTTGATTATGACTTGTCCTTAGTATCAACTCACCAAACTCTGCTGTTCTCAGACACTCAGTCATGTCTGACTCTTTGCAACTCCATGGACTTGCCAGCCTAGCTCACCAGGCACCTCTGTCCATGGATTTCTCTTGGCAAGAAGACTGGAGTAGGATGCTATTTGCTCCTCCAGAGGATCTTCCTGACCCAGGGATCAAATCTGTGTCTCCTGCATTGGCAGATGGATTCTTTACTAATAGCACTACCTGGGAAGCCCTACCAAGCTCTATGTAAGCATAAATAAGTGTTTTATTAGGATCACATTACATTTATAAATTAGCAGAGCTAACAGACATCTTTATGATGTCTATTCCTCATATGCAAGAACAGGGCATATATTTCAATGTGTCCAGGTCTACTTGTTTCTTTCAAGAGTGTTTTACCATTTTTGTCATATAAGTTTTACACTTCTCAGATTTGTTTTATTCCTAAGAAAGTATTTTTTCTGATGCTATTGTAAATGGTGTTTTTTCTATTATTATTTCTCCTAACCAGCAATTGTATTTATATATGAAAACTAATAATTTCTCTACATTAATTTTACATCCTGCTATCTTACTGAATGCTTTTATTGTTTCAATTAGTTTTATCACTGACTCCTTAGAGATTTTTAGATATACCATTATAGCATTTTATTTTATTTTTTAGCTTCACTTCTTTACCCATTATTATGCCTCAAATTGATTTTTTTCTCCCTTGTCTAGTTTCATTGACTAATACCTTTGGTACAATGTTAAATAGTGATGAAGAATCTCAACAGACACCACACCAAAGAAGAAATACAGATACAAACAGGCATAGGAAAAGATGTTCCACATCATATGTCTCAGGCAAATGCAAATTAAAACAACACTGAGATGCTACTGAACACCTATTTAGAATGGTCAAAATCCAAAACACTGGCAACACCAAACATTGATAAGGATGTAGAGCAAAAGAATTATCATTCACTGCTGGTAGGAATGAAACATGGTACAGCCTCTTTGGAAGACAGCTTGGTAGTTTCTTACAAAATAAACGTACTTTTACCACATGATCCAGCAATCATGGTCCCTGGTATTTACCTGAATGGGTTAAACCCACACAAAAATCTGCACACAGTATTTACAGCAGTTTCATTCATAATTGCCAAAACATGGAGGCAAACAAGACATCCTTTATTAGGTGAATGGATAAATAAAATGTGGCAAATCCATACAATGGAATATTATTCAATGTTAAAAAAAAAACAAACAGCTATCAAGCCATTAAAAGACATGGAGTAAATGAAAATTACTGATTAAAAGATGACAATGTGAAAAGGCTACAAACTGCATAATTCCATCTATTATATTTTTTAAAAGGCAAAACTATAGAGACAATTAAAAGACCAGTGGTTTCCAGGCTTTAGGGGGAAGGGAGGATGAATAAGCAGAGTACTGGGGATTTTTAGGCAATGAAATTATTTCATATGATACCATGATGATGGATACATGTCATTATACATTTGTCTAAATCCATAGGATGTACAATACCAAGAGTGAACCAGAGGCAAGAGGCCTGGACCAGATGAACTCCTGAAGGTGTATCCTACTTCCCAACGCTCTGATGTGCCAATCTTGGGGTCAGGCAACCTAAACCCCAGATCACAAGACGCACTGGGGATCTTCAGGTGGTCCATGAAGTCTGCAGATCTAATCCTTCTCCCAGTTTCTGGTGTGGAGCCTCTGTCTGGCCAATCTATGACTGCTAAACTTGGTCATAGCATAGAAGATTCTACCCTCTTTACTTCTGACTCATATCATCAGTCCTTTTTCCTTTAGTTTTCCTAGTGATCACTCTCAAGAAGTACTTATGGTTAAAAAAAAAATACCTTCATGTGTAAAGCTGGTTTTGTTTTCTAAAACCCTGATAATTGAAGGACAGCATGAATAAATGTAAAATCGTTGGTCACACTTTCTTTCATTGAGATTTTTGCAAATGTTTCTACATTGTTGCCTTACTTACTATGTTTTTGAGAAGCCAGATGTCAGTTTAATTATTTTGCTTTTATAAGCATTTAAATTTATCCTGCTTAGTGTTTGCTTAGTTTTTTGAGTTTGTAAGTTGATATTTTTTAAACAAATTAGGGAATCATTGTTTACTTAATTTTTATAACCTCTGTCTCTCCTTGTTTTCCTTCTGGGACTCGAATTACATGTTTGTGATTTGACGTTTTCCCACAGGTCACTGCAGCTGTGTTTATTTCTTTCAGTCATGAATTGCTCTGTATTCTGCAAATTGTATAGGTTCTACTATTTTACTTTCAAGTAATTGACCCTCTGTTTTTCTATGTGCAGTTTTCTATTAAGCTCACTCAGTAAACTAATTTCTGATGACTTATGTTTGAGTATTTTTTCCTTACCTTTTATAGTTTTAGCTTTGTCATTAGTATTTCCTTTCTCTTCACATGTAATGCTAGTATTTTAACACCTTGGACATATATCTATATTAATTTGATTTAAAGCCCTTAAATCCTAATTCTGTCATCTCAGGCATCTTAGTGTTGACTTATAAGTACCTTTTTCTTTACTATTTTCCTATTTCCTCACATGTGGAATAAATCTGAGTTAGTAACTGGGTATTGTGGTTGATATATTGTAGAAAATATTGATTCTGTTTTCTTTATTTTTTGAAGAATACTCTTGTTTATTTTAAGAGATCAGTTCAGTTCAGTCACTCAGTCGTGTCCGACTCTTTGCAACCCCATGAATTGCAGCACACCAGGCCTCCCTGTCCATCACCAACTCCCGGAGTTCACTCAGACTCACATCCATCGAGTCGGTGATGCCATCCAGCCATCTCATCCTCTGTCATCCCCTTCTCCTCCTGCCCCCAATCCCTCCCAGCAGCAGAGTCTTTTCCAATGAGTCAACTCTTCGCATGAGGTGGCCAAAGTACTGGAGTTTCAGCTTTAGCATCATTCCTTCCAAAGAACACCCAGGACTCATCTCCTTCAGAATGGACTGGTTGGATCTCCTTGCAGTCCATGGGACTCTCAAGAGTCTTCTCCAACACCACAGTTCAAAAGCATCAATTCTTTGGCACTCAGCTTTCTTCACATTCCAACTCTCACATCCATACATAACTACTGGAAAAACCATAGAAGTCCAAATTCTGCCCCCTCTCCCCTATAGTGGAAAGTATCTAAAATCTATGATTACTTATTTCAGACTTCTGTCTGTTATTTTGTAGTCTCCTTCACAGAAATGAAGTTCAGGTATTGGAGAGACTGGAGTAAAGTTTATATGAAGATCTGTGGCCGCCTCCCCTGTGATTTCCCCACTAGATTTGTTGCTACTTTAACAGCCCTAACCTCTGTCCTCTATTTGAGCAGACCAACATCACTGCAGCTTTATGCTTTACATATGGCCCTCCTATGCAGCAAAGACTGGGATTTGCTTTTAGACTAAAAGCCATGGGAATGTGAATTTCACTTCCTTTATTTCCTTCCATTAAACGTTGAACCCTCTCCATTTTCTTCCTGTTCTCCTTCGCCTTCCTGGGTCTTGTGTGGTTTGCAGAATAGTCCCCCTAAAATGTCCATGTTCTAATTACTGGAACCTGAAATATAGGAAAGGCAATTTAAGGATACATATGGGATTAAAGTTACTGATGGTTGAGATTATTGAGATGGGAAGATTTTCCTGATAGGCCCAGTGTATGTACAAAAGTCCTTTTAAGTGGAAGAAGAAGGGAGAGGAATCATAACCAGAGGGATAGCATCTTTAGAAACACTTAAGCAGATACTACTGGATTTGAAGATACAACAAAGTCACAAGTCAAAAATGGGGCAACTTCTAGCAGCTGAAAAAGGTAAGGAAATGGATTCCCCCAAGAGCCTGGAAGGGACACAGCCCTTCAAGAACTTGATTTTACCCCAGTGAGATCTAGTTCATACTTTTGACTTCCAAATGTATGAGAAAAATGTTCCCTAATACTTTAAACAATATTTTACATTGTTTATAATTATTGACTTTTTGAGAATTAGTGCCATAAAAGCAACTCTGCCAGAAGCATAAACTTGAGGCTTTAAATGTCTTATTTCATGTAAATATTTATGAATTCTTATTTTCAAAGAATCTCTAATATTATTCAAAATCATATAATTCGTGAAATATTAGCAGAGGTTCTATCTTCTATCCTTGTACACATTAGCTTACTTAAGAAAGTGAATTCAATGCTTGTATACTGTTGAAAATGCCACAAGACTTCTAGTCAGAAATTCCACTGTCTTCTAACTCTCTTAGTTCACTCTTTTTTATAATCAGAAACTAATCCTTTCAATTTGTTGTGAGCACACAAGATAACTGAATGTGAATGTTTTTCAAAGAACCGCAGAGATGTAAGGCATAATTGACAAGTGTGTGTCCCATGAGTTAGATAACAAAGCATACAAAATGTTGAGTGTGAAGAAATTAAAAAAAAATAGAATTAATTTTAACTGAAATAAAGACATCATAGATATTTCATAGTGTAAAATATGGCTTTTCACGTTTCAATTTTAAATCCCAAGCAAAGGCCAAGGATGTCTAACTAGACAGCAAATAGGAATATTTACCAATCCTAAAATATCAATTCTGCTAACCTGGGAACAACACTATAATTTCTTGAACAATTAAGTGAAAGTGAAAGTCACTCCGTTGTGTTGGACTCTGTGACCCCATGGACAATACAGTCCATGGAATTCTCCTGGTGAGAATACTGGAGTGAGTAGCCTTTCCCTTATCCAGGGGATCTTCCCAACCCAGTGATTGAACCCAGGTCTCCCACATTGCAGGAGGATTCTTTACCAGCTGAGCCACAAGGGAAGCCCAGGAATACTGGAGGGGGTAGCCTGTCTCTTCTCCAGCAGATCTTCCTGACCCAGGAATCAAACCATGGTATCCTGCATTGCAGGTGGATTCTTTACCAGATGAGACATCTGGGAAGCCCTTTGGAACCACAGAGCTACATAAATCACTTACGTCTCTCTGCTCACCTAACTTTCCCCTTAAGTTTTCCATATCTTTATATGCATTATATCATTCTTGAGTTGACTTATGCTCATGGCCAACATCACTGACAAATTTTTCTAACTAGATCACTGGAACACATGTTCCTTAGTAAGAAAATTACCTTTTACATTACACTACACTGAACTACACTAGTATGTATATACACTAGTAAATATATCATATATCTAGCTGTGTATGTATATGTATGTATGTATATATATATAGCTGTATGTATATGTATGTATGTATATATATATATATATATATATATATATATATATATATATATACACACACACACACACATACAGAATATGGTACACTGGAGAAGGGAACAGAAAACTACTTCAGTATTCTTGCCTTAGAGCCCCATGAACAGTATGAAAAGGCAAAATGATAGGATACTGAAAGAGGAACTCCCCAGGTAAGTAGGTGCCCAATATGCTACTGGAGATCAGTGGAGAAATAACTCCAGAAAGAATGAAGGGATGGAGCCAAAGCAAAAAGAATACCCAGCTGTGGATGTGACTGGTGATAGAAGCAAGGTCCAATGCTATAAAGAGCAATATTGCATAGGAACCTGAAATGTCAGGTCCATGAATCAAGGCAAATTGGAAGTGGTCAAACAAGAGATGGCAAGAGTGAATGTCAACATTCTAGGAATCAGCGAACTGAAATGGACTGGAATAGGTGAATTTAACTCAGATGACGATTATATCTACTACTGTGGGAAGGAATCCCTCAGAAGAAATGGAGTAGCCATCATGGTCAACAAAAGAGTCCGAAATGCAGTACTTGGATGCAATTTCAAAAACAACAGAATGATCTCTGTTCATTTCCAAGGCAAACCATTCAATATCACAGTAAACCAAGTCTATGCCCCAACCAGTAATGCTGAAGAAGCTGAAGTTGAATGGTTCTATGAGGACCTACAAGACCTTTTAGAACTAACACACAAAAAAGATGTCCTTTTCATTATAGAGGACTGGAATGCAAAAGTAGGAAGTCAACAAATACCTGGAGTAACAGGCAAATTTGGCCTTGGAATACGGAATGAAGCAGGGAAAAGACTAATAGAGTTTTGCCAAGAAAATGCACTGGTCATAGCAAACACCCTTTTCCAACAACACAAGAGAAGACTCTACACACAGACATCACCAGATGGTCAACACCGAAATCAGATTGATTATATTCTTTGCAGCCAAAGGTGGAGAAGCTCTATACAGTCAACAAAAACAAGACCAGGAGCTGACTGTGGCTCAGATCATGAACTCCTTATTGCCAAATTCAGACTTAAATTGAAGAAAGTAGGGAAAATCACTAGACCATTCAGGTATGACGTAAATCAATTCCCTTATGATTATACAGTGGAAGTGAGAAATAGATTTAAGGGCCTAGATCTGATAGATAGAGTGCCTGATGAACTATGGACTGAGGTTCGTGACATTGTACAGGAGACAGGGATCAAGACCATCCCCATGGAAAAGAAATGCAAAAAAGCAATATGGCTGTCTGGGGAGGCCTTACAAATAGCTGTGAAAAGAAGAGAAGTGAAAAGCAAAGGAGAAAATGAAAGATCTAAGCATCTGAATGCAGAGTTCCAAAGACTAGCAAGAAGAGATAAGAAAGCCTTCCTCAGCGATCAATGCAAAGAAATAGAGGAAAACAACAGAATGGGAAAGACTAGAGATGTCTTCAAGAAAATTAGAGATAACAGGGGAAGATTTCATGCAAAGATGGGCTCGATAAAGGACAGAAATGGTATGGACCGAACAGAAGAAGAAGATATTAAGAAGAGATGGCAAGAATACACAAAAGAACTGCACAAAAAAGATCTTCACGACCCAGATAATCACAATGGTGTGATCACTCACCTAGAGCCAGACATCCTGGAATGTGAAATCAAGCAGGCCTTAGAAAGCATCACCTCGAACAAAGCTAGTGGAGGTGATGGAATTCCAGTTGAGCTATTTCAAATCCTGAATGATGATGCTGTGAAAGTGCTGCACTCAATATGCCAACAAATTTGGAAAACTCAGCAGTGGCCACAGGACTGGAAAAGGTCAGTTTTCCTTCCAATCCCAAAGAAAGGCAATGCCAAAGAATGCTCAAACTACCACACAATTGCACTCATCTCACATGCTAGTAAAGTAATGCTCAAAATTCTCCAAGCCAGGCTTCAGAAATACGTGAACCGTGAACTTCCAGATGTTCAAGCTGGTTTTAGAAAAGGCAGAGGAACCAGATATCAAATTGCCAACATCGCTGGAGTTCCAGAAAAACATATATTTCTGCTTTATTGACTATGCCAAAGCCTTTGACTTGTGGATCACAATAAACTGTGGAAAATTCTGAAAGAGATGAGAATACCAGACCACCTGACCTGCCTCTTGAGAAACCTGTATGCAGGTCAGGAAGCAACAGTTAGAACTGGACATAGAACAACAGACTGGTTCCACATAGGAAAGGGAGTACGTCAAGGCTGTATATTGTCACCCTGCTTATTTAACTTATATGCACAGTACATCATGAGAAACGCTGGGCTGGAAGAAACACAAGCTGGGTTCAAGAGTGCCAGGAGAAATATCAATAACCTCAGATATGCAGATGACACCACCTTTATGGCAGAAAGTGAACAGGAACTAAAAATCCTCTTGATGAAAGTGAAAGTGGAGAGTGAAAATGTTGGCTTAAAACTCAACATTCAGTAAACTAAGATCATGGCATCCAGTCCCATCACTTCATGGTAAATAGATGGGGGAACAGTGGAAACAGTGTCAGACTTTATTTTCTTGGGGCTCCAAAATCACTGCAGATGGTGACTGCAGCCATGAAATTAAAAGATGCTTACTGCTTTATGACCAACCGAGATAGCATATTGAAAAGCAGAGACATTACTTTGCCAACAAAGGTTCGTCTAGTCAAGGCTATGGTTTTCCTGTGGTCATGTATGGATGTGAGAGTTGGACTGTGAAGAAGGCTGAGTGCGAAAGAATTGATGCTTTTGAACTGTGGTGTTGGAGAAGATTCTTGAGAGTCCCTTGGACTGCAAGGAGCTCCAACCAGTCCATTCTGAAGGAGATCAGCCTTGGGATTTCTTTGGAAGGAATGGTGCTAAAGCTAAAACTCCAGTACTTTGGCCACCTCATGCGAAGAGTTGACTCATTGGAAAAGACTCTGCTGCTGGGAGGGATTGGGGGCAGGAGGAGAAGGGGATGACAGAGGATGAGATGGCTGGATGGCATCACTGTCTCGATGGACGTGAGTCTGAGTAAACTCCGGGAGTTGGTGATGGACAGGGAGGCCTGGCGTGCTACAGTTCTTGGGGTTGCAAAGAGTCGGACACGACTGAGTGACTGAACTGAACTAAACTGAATTGATGCAGAAAGATGTTGAATTAGATATAGATGTACATATATTATACATATATATGCATTTACTTATACATCTGTAAATGTATACTCTAATATTCTGTAGAGATAGTCTATAATAATGTATGTATATGCAATATATAATTTGTACATATAGTATATAAATATATATTCTGTACAGATATTTTATACATATACTATATTTACTAGAAGAGAAGGGAAGACAAAGTGAAAGGGAAAGATATACCCAACTGAAGGCAGAGATCCAGAGAATAGCAAGGAGAGATAAGAAAGCCTTAAGTGAACAATGCAAAGAAATAGAGGAAAACAATAGAATGGTAAAGACTAGTCATCTCTTCAAGAAAATTGGAGATACCAAGGGACATTTCACGCAAAGATACACACAATAAAGAACAGAAATGGCAGGGACTTAAAGGTAGCAGAAGAGATTAAGAAGAGGTGGCCAGAATACTCAGAAGAACTTTACAAAAAAGGTCTTAATGACCCATATTACCATGATGGTGTGGTGACTCACCTAGAGCCAGACATCCTGGAATGTGAAGTCAAGATGGCCTTAGGAAGCATTACTACAGACAAAGCTAGTGGAGGTGATGGAATTCTAGCTGAGCTCTTTCAAATTCTAAAAGATGATGCTGTGAAAGTGATGCACTCAGTATGCCAGCAAATTTGGAAAACTCATCAGTGGCCACAGGACTGGAAAAAGGAACTTTTTATTCCAATCTCAAAGAAGGGCAATGCCAAAGATTGTTCAAACTACTGGAAAACTTCACTCATTTCACATGCCAGCAAGTAATGCTCAAAATCCTTCAAGCTAGGCTTCAACAGTATGTGGACCAAGAACTTCCAGATGTACAAGCTGGATTTATAAAAGGCAGAGGAACCAGAGACCAAATTGTTAACATCCGTTGGATCATAGAAAAAGGGAATTCCAGAAAAACCTATTTCTGCTTCATTGACTATGCCAAAGTCTTCGACTGTGTGGATCACAACAAATTGTAGAATATACTTAAAGAGATGGGAGTAACAAACCACCTTACCTGCCTCCTGAGAAACATGTACGCAGGTCAAGAAGCGACAGTTAGAACTGGACTTGGAACAATGGACTGGTTCCAAACTGGGAAAGGAGTATGTCAAGGCTGTATATTATCACCCTGCTTATTTAACTTCTATGCAGAATACATCAAGCAAAATGCCAGGCTGGAATCAAGATTGCTGGGAGAAATATGAACAACCTCAGATATGCAGATGACATCACTTTATGGAAGAAAGCAAATAACTAAAGAGTCTCTTAATGAATGTGAAAGAGGAGAATGAAAAAGTTGGCTTAAAACTTAACACTCCAAAAACTAAGATCATGGCATCAGACCCCATCACCTCATGAAAAATAGATGGGAAAACAATGAAAACAGTGGTAGATTTTATTTTCTTGAGCTCTAAAATCACTGAAGATGGTGATTGCAGCCCATGAAATTAAAACACACTTGTTCCTTGGAAGAAAAACTCTTACAAACCTAGACAGCATATTAAAAAGCAGAGACATTACTTTGCCATCAAAGGTCCGTATAGTCAAAGCTATGGTTTTTCCAGTAGTCACGTATGGATGTGAGTGTTGTACCAGAAAGTAGGCTGAGCACCAAAAATTGATGCTTTTGAACTCTGGTGTTTTAGAAGACTCTTGACAGTTGCTTGGACGGCAAGGAGATCAAGCCAGTCAATTATAAAGGAAATGAGTTCTGAATATTCATTGGAAGGACTGATGCTGAAACTCCAATACTTTGGCCATCTGAGGCAAAGAATCAACTCTTAGAAAAAACCGTGATGCTGGGAAAGATTGAGGGCAAGAGGTGAGACGGTTGGTTGGCATCATCAACTCAGTGGACATGAGTTTGAGGATACTCCAGTATAGTGAAGGATAGGGAAGCCTGGCATGCTCAAGTCCATGGGATCACAGAGAGTCAGACACGACTTAGTGACTTTACAATAACAATATAATATTTAAATATATATTATGCATATAGTATAAATTATGTATTATTCATAATTTTGTATATATTAATAACATATATATCATGTATATACATACCATGTATATTCTGTACATATGTGTGCATCTAAGCATACACATACACACCTCTACACATAACCACACAGATCGCTTCCTTTATCTCTTTATAATAACAGACATCTGGCTCTCCCTTGGGAACTGAAAATTCGCTGCAGTTCTTCAGAGGTAAGTCATTTTACAAGGTCCTGCAGCTATAAAAGTCAGCAATATTTTCACTTCCCATTGCTAATAATAGGCCAAATATTCTCTTTTTTTGTGTGAAACCTTTTCATTGGAGTTCATTTTCTTTGCCATACTGCAGTTTAGTGTCTGTGATTTAGTTATTTGCAGATATTCTCTAGGACAGCCTTTTTATATTCATTGAAATCTTTATTACATACTTTACAACTCTCTCTAGTTCCATCATTTACAGAGTTGTTAATATCAAACTTGGATGAACCACACCAAAACAGAGTACTTCATTCCCTTCATGTCCTAAACTCCAATGACCTTATTCTATTCAGCTGTCCACTCCCAAGTTCATAACGTACATTTATTTCTTTTTAGTCACCCATTGTGTTAGTATGGATTCTCAAAACAGCAGATGCTAATATGAAATAAATGTACCAGAGCTGTATTGGAGGAAATGTCCATATGAAAATGAATATGGAGGAAATGGGGAATCCATGTCAAGCTGCCATGTCAAATTTGGCCTCACTTGAAGGATAGATGGGAAGGAGGTTGGTGAAGATGACTTAGACATTCTAAGAAAGGCTTGGCAGAGCCATAGGCTACTCCTTAAAGCAAGGTAATTCATGTCCAACTCTTGCAACCCCATGGATTGTAGCCTGCAAAGCGCCTCTGTTCATGGGATTCTCCAGGCAAGAATACTGGAGTGGGTTGAAATTTCCTTTTCCAGGGGAATCTTTCCCACCCAGGAATTGAACCCGGGTCTCTGGCATTGCAGGCATATTCTTTACTGACTGAGCTACAAGGGAATCCCATTAATAATATAAGATCCACATACCTTCTGGGAACAGCTCTGTCTTAGTATTTTCCTTAGTATTCAAACAGGCAGAGAAGTCCACTGGGAGTGGCCTTGGTACAAACACAAGGATGGATTTCAGGGCACAGCAGCTGGGGCTCTTGGTCACTTCTCCTCCCTGTAACAGGAGGTCTGTGAGGTACATTCTTATTGTTGCCACCATCTACCCCTTGGGTTATGCAGCTCGAGTTTTCCACACATGTTCGTGGAGAAGTCCCTGTGTTGTTCCCATGGACATTTCTCTCTGAAGGAAAGCTCGGGAGAGAGTGTCAGTGGGATGGATTATGACCCCAGTCATTGCAGTTCATCTTGTGGCCACAACTGCCACTCGTCCTCTGCCTCCTCCACTATGCCTTCCAGATTCACTTCACCCTCATCTATCTCCTCAGCAGGTCTTGGTCCCTACCTGGTTCAGTTCAGTTCAGTTCAGTTGCTCAGTCGTGTCCGACTCTTTGCGACCCCATGAATCGCAGTATGCCAGGCCTCCCTGTCCATCACCAACTCCCGGAGTTCACTCAGACTCACGTCCATCAAGTCGGTGATGCCATCCAGCTATCTCATCCTCTGTCGTCTCCTTCTCCTCCTGCCCCCAATCCCTCCCAGCATCAGAGTCTTTTCCAATGAGTCAACTCTTGGCATGAGGTGGCCAAAGTACTGGAGTTTCAGCTTTAGCATCATTCCTTCCAAAGAAATCCCAGGGCTGATCTCCTTCAGAATGGACTGGTTGGATCTCCTTGCAGTCCATGGGACTCTCAAGAGTCTTCTCCAACACCACAGTTCAAAAGCATCAATTCTTTGGCGCTCAGCTTTTTTCACAGTCTTAACTCTCACATCCATACATGGCTGCTGGAAAAACCATAGCCTTGACTATATGGACCTTTGTTGACAAAGTCATGTCTCTGCTTTTGAATATGCTATCTAGGTTGGTCATAACTTTTCTTCCAAGGAGTGAGCGTCATTTAATTTCATGGCTGAAGTCACCATCTGCAGTGATTTTGGAGCCCCAAAAAATAAAGTCAGTCACTGTTTCCACTGTTATCCCATCTATTTCCCATGAAGTGATGGGACCGGATGCCATGATCTTAGTTTTCTGAATGTTGAGCTTTAAGCCAACTTTTTCACTCTCCTCTTTCACTTTCCTCAAGAGGATGTTTAGTTCCTCTTCACTTTCTGCCATAAAGGTGGTGTCATCTGCATATCTGAGGTTATTGATATTTCTCCCAGCAATCTTGATTCCAGCTTGTGCTTCTTCCAGCCCAACGTTTCTCATGATGTAGTCTGCATATAAGTTAAATAAGCAGGGGGACAATATACAGCCTTGACGTACTCCTTTTCCTATGTGGAACCAGTCTGTTGTTCCATGTCCAGTTCTAACTGTTGCTTCCTGACCTGCATACAGGTTTCTCAAGAGGCAGGTCAGGTGGTCTGGTATTCCTATCTCTTTCAGAATCTTCCTTACCTGGTAGTATGACCAAAACCTTCATTCTTAAGTGATGTAAGACCTTTCCTGTCAGGAATTGCTGTTCTTCTCTTCTCACATGCAGAATAGAGCAAGGGAACACCAGGAAGACCCATGTGAGTCACCAGGGATCCACACATGATCCCCTGACTGCCACTGTAAAGCCGCCCTGCCTCCTCCATAACACTGGGATCCATGACCCATGCTGGACAGGGACTCCTCCTCTCATATTCTGGTCCTTGGGCACAAGGAATCTACAATGCCCTGGCATCAGCTCTGACTTATAGTTCATTGGGACCCTTGTTGTGCCCCCTGGAAAGTGTGTGCCCCCCTTTGAGATATAGGACCTCTAACCATGCAGAGCCCAGAGATGAGGAGACAGAAAGCATAAGTCCCCAGAGTGTTCTTAGGAGTAAATGTATTTGGAGGCTATTCCTGCTTCTATCCCATGGTTCCCAGACTCATGTATCTTGAATGTTGGAGTATGGAATCATATAGAGGGCGGTGATTTAACAACTATACTGTATCTTCAAGGTTTGCACTCTGTGTTCAGAGAGTTTCTTCCAAGCTGACACTTTAGTTGTGCCTTTAAAAGGTTGTTTCAGTGTTCTCTGAGATTGGCTGCCTCTTATCACCTTGCCTCTGCCTATGGTGATATGTCATATGACCAGTGGACCCCATGGTCACTGGTGATGCCTGCTCCTCCTTGGCTGTGAAGGTAGTCTGGGCAGATGCTATGCTATGTGAGTTATTAGGCCTATGGATCAGGAATTCCGAATTCCTTAAGTCCACAGAGGGTGATGCTGGCTGAGGCTTTGCAAGACAGGAAAGATAAAGTCTTGCCTGGATAAGTATCTATCCCTGTGAGGAGGAATTACTGGTCCTCCTAGGATGGGGGTAAATGTGGTCTTTTGACTTCTGGTAGTCAAGCCCTACCACCTAGCCTCTATCATATCATGGCCCATCATCAGCATAGCCTCTCATGAGTCCAGCTGTGCAAGTGCCTTTTTTAATATTAACCCCAACTTCAAGAGGAATTTTTAATGATGTGTGTGCCCCTGTCACCAGTACAATCTTGATGAATGCTCCATACTCTGGCTCCTCTCAGGGAATATAAATCAGTTGTGGAGTTTGGGGCTAAGCACCTTTGTATTCTCTCTTGCCACCTTCCAGGGAAACATATGCATGTCTCCTCTATGGAACACTGACCATCATATTTTTAAGGCTTCTAAGAGCCATCCTAACAGCAATTTCGCTCTGTTCCATGGAGTCCTTGCTATGATGTTCAGTCTCATGCCCCAAGAAATACATCCAAGTCAGTGAATTCTTCTTTATCCAGCCTTGCTTCTGATCCCCTCAGAAACCTTCAGAAACCAATCCCTGGAGCCCTTTCCTGGTTCCTGTTGGTATAGTTGGTATTATGGTATGATGGATAGTTCTTTCCATTTTAAAGTATATATCATCTACTTCCTTTAGCAGCCCCAGCTTGTCCACAGCCAGATTATACTGGAATTTAATACTAGCTATAAGCTTGGTGGCCAGGAGAGTAGATGGGAGAAACTCCTCAAGGGGCACAGATTTCCTTGAGGGAGAGAAGCTTCTGAACCCTCCTGAATTACAGAAGTGATAACTGTTACATGAGAAGGTTAGACCACCTACAGCTCCCTAGTGGGTCTGCGCATGTGGAATGAGGTGGGGCTGTAAAGTCAATATACTCAGAACATCCAGGCAAATGTGCCCCTTCAAGTTTTCAAGATACGAGGTTTTCTTTACCAGGGCCCTGACCTACACACAATGGACCTGCTTCAGTATCTCTGGAGCTCTACAACTCTCACAGTTAGTTCTTCAGCCTGCTGTCTGACTGTGTCTGGCCTTCTGCTTAGTGATGAGAGCCTTTTATGTGCCACACTAAGTCCCTCTGGTCCTTGCATTTGGCTATTAACTGCTTGTTAACAAGTCTAAATCTCTCATTACCTTCACGCAGTATGTCAAGATCACTTAACATTAACCAGACAGCTGCGCTATTTTTGTAGGTGCTCTTCTCCTCATATATTCCAGATGCCTGCTTCTCTGCACTCACTGCAACATTTCTCTCTACTGAGTCATTTCCAAGGCTACCATGGTATAAAATTGCTTCTTGTTGTTGTTCAGTCATTCAGTTGTGTTCAACTCTTTACGACCCCATGAACTGGAGCATGTCAGGATTCCCTGTCCTTCACCATCTCCCAGAGTTTCCTCAAACTCATGCCCATTGAGTCGGTGATGCCATCCAACCACCCTGACCACTGTGATCCCCTTCTCCTCCTTCCTTCAATCTTTCCCAGCATCAGGGTTTTCTAATCAGTAGGTTCTTTGCATCAGGTGGTCAAAGTATTGGAGCTTCAGCTTCAGCCCTTCCAGTGAATATTCAGGATTGATTTCCTTTTGACTTTATTGGTTTTATCTTCTTGCTATCAAAGGGATTCTCAAGAGTCTTCTTCAACACCATAGTTCAAAAGCATCAATACTTCGGCACTCAGCTTTCTTTATAGTTCAACTCTCACAACCATACATGACTGCTGGAAAAACCATAGCTTTACATGGAATTTGTCAGCAAACTAATGTCTCTGCTTTTTAATATGCTGTGTAGGTTGGTTATAGCTTTTCTTCCAAGGAGCAAGCATCTTTTAATTTCATGATGGCAGTCACCATCTGCAGTGATTTTGGAGCCCAAGAAAATAAAGTCTGTCACTGTTTCCATCGTTTTCCCATCTATTTGCCATGAGGTGATGGGACCAGATACCAGGATCTTAGTTTTTTGAATGTTGAGTTTTAAGCCAGATTTTTCACTCTCCTCCTTTACCTTCATCAAGAGGCTCTTTAGTTCCTCTTCACTTTCTGTCATAAGGGTGGTGCATATCTGAGGTTATTGATACTTCTCCCAGCAATTTTGATTCCAGGTTGGCATTTTGCATAGAAGTTAAATAAGAAGGGTGACAATATACAGCCTTGAGGTACTGGTTTCCCAATTTTGAACCAGTTTGTTGTTCCGTGTCTGGTTCTAACTGTTGCTTCTTGACCTATATACAGGTTTCTCAGGAGGCATGTAAGTTGGTTTGATACTCCCATCTCTTTAAGCATTTTCCACAGTTTGTTATGATCCACACAGCCAAAGGCTTTAGCATAGTCAATGAAGCAGAAGTAGATGTTCTTCTGGAATTCTCTTGCTTTTTCTATGGTTGAACAGATGTTGGCAATTTGATCTCTGTCTCCTCTGCCTTTTCTAAATCCAGCTTGTACATCTGGAAGTTCTCAGTTCACATATTCTTGAAGCTTCGCTTGAAGAATTTTGAGCATTACTTTGCTAGCATGTGAAATCAGTGCAATTGTGTGGTTTTGAACATTTTGAACATTCTTTGGCATTCCCCTTATTTGGGATTGGAATGGAAACTGACCTTTTCCAGTCCTGTGGCCACTGCTAAGTTTTCCAAATTTGCTGGCATATTGAGTGCAGCACTTTCACAGCATCTTTTAGGATTTGAAATAGCTCAGCTGGAATTCCATCACCTCCACTAGCTTTGTTCATAGTGATGCTTCCAAAGACCCACTTGACATTCCACTCTAAGATGTCTGGCTCTAGGTGAGTGATTGCACCATCATGGTTATCTCAGTCATTAAGATCTTTTTATATAGTTCTTCTGTGTATTCTTGTCACCTCTTCTTAATATCTTCTGCTTCTATTAGGTCCATACCATTTCTGTCCTTTATTGTGCCCACTTTTGCATGAAAGGTTCCCTTGGTATCTCTAATTTTCTCAAAGAGATCTCTAGTCTTTCCCATTCTATTGTTTTCCTTTGTTTCTTTGCATTGTTCACTTAAGAAGGCTTTCTTATCTCTTCTTGTTATTCTTTGAATAACTACTTTGAGCTAAGGACCCATCACGATTGTGTTCTCTTCACCTTAAGTGTGGACTGGGATGGAGATGTAATGGTTATGTGGACCAGTTAGAAAAATTTATCTTACTGACTAGTGTTTTGGAACATTCTGGATACTGCTGATTTTAGCCTGGGTATTCTAGAAGGACACACTAAGAGAAGATTAAATGTACAAGGATCTTATTAGTGGAAATGCCTGTGAAGAGGAATACAGAGGGAACTGGGAATGCTGAAAGATTTATCAAGTCTCTTGACAGCCTGAGATGAAGAGAATGAGAGATGGTTGGGCTGATTCAACCTAGGCTGTAGCCCAAGCCATTAGGTAGTCCTTGAACCAAAGTAGACCAACAAAGGAGTCCTTTGTCTCCTAGAAATATATCTACCTTAGTGGAGAGCAGTATATGGGAGGAATGGCTTCAGCCCAATCTTTAGATGGGTTTCAGGGCAAAGCAGCCTTTAACCAATTACATTTCCTAACTTAAAATGAAGCTAAGAGGAACATTCTCATCATTGCCACACCCAGAAATAGCCAGCACTTCTAAATCTTAAAATCTAAGATGATGAGTAACCATATAGTTCATTGTCCAAGGCAAAATGCTTTTGAGAATGAAAGGAAAGAGGAGTCTGTTGGGAATTACACTAGAACTGTTCCAGGCACACCCTATAGTCACATTATCATTTATTTTCAAAGTCCTTTTCTATGCTTTTAGCTTTGTCGTTTTCTTAGATCTTACCACTGCAATTCATAAACCTTATTGATTTATCCAAATCTATTCAACTCCTTCAAATAATCTTTATTTAAACTTACTAATCAAAACTATATTTCACGATCTGTCCATTAAAGGATTTTTTTTTTTTTAACCACTAAACTCTTTTGTCCTCTTGCCTCTTGCCACAATCATGCAGGAAAAAAAAAATCTCTGATTTCACTGAAATGACTACTAAGCAATGCTGGTGAAAGTTACACTTCAATGAACACTTATATCACTACAAACTCACGATCTTCAAAATCATCTTTAACATTGGCACAGCTCCTATTTCACCAAGAAAAGCCAATTAGTAATATCCCCCTGTAATATTCATATATCCAATGGTTTCCAAAAATATTTTCATGCAAGTAGAAATCATATTTGACTCCTTCCTTTTGGTCTCAAATAAGGTTCCTCTTCCTCTGTTGTAGTGCTGGAACCAGTCCTTCTAGGAATTTATTCCATAGCTCATTTTCTATCCTTTATTGTCAACCTCCTACATGCTTCTAAATTTCCCCTAAGCATATGAACATTATTGTATCTTTCTAATTGAAACATTTAATGAAAACTGCTTTGACCCTGGTATATTTTAGATCATACACATTTGTTTTTCTTTATCTTCACATACATATTCCTTAAAAGTATCCATAAATGTGGTTTTCACTTTTTTACATCTATTTCACTCTCCAAATCATTGAAACCTAACACCTTTGCTTCATCATTCTATTGAAAATATTTTACTAAGGTCATTGTGGTAGACTCAATGGCCATAATTTCTTTTCAGATTCTATTAAGAGGTGACTTTTTTTTCACTTCTTTGACCTGTGTTGGTAATATGATTTTCTTTGATCAATAAAATGCTGCAGAAATGCCATGCTACCTCAAGAGACTTTGCAGCTCTCTTTCCAGCACTTTTTGAATGCTGCCACAGTATGAATAAGGCTGAGCTAACTTGATGGAAAAACCACACAGAAGAGAACCAAGGCATCCTGGCCAACAGCCTGACAACCACAAAGTGTGTGAGTGAGACTGTCTTATACAAACCAGTCCCTTGCTGGTCTCCCAAATGATCTGCTGCCAAAGAGTGAACCTAACCAGGACCAGAAGAAGAATCATACAGCTGAGCACAGCCCAAATTACTGACCCTCAGAACTATGATTTTAAGCAATTAATTTTCAGGGTAATCTTTTACATAGCAAATATTAATTGAAAAAAAGCCGGGTATTGCCACAGGTAAAACATCACATATATTATTTAATCTAAATCATAAAATAATTCTAAGAAGTGCTATTTTATCTGCTTTTAATGATGAAATATTGGAGCTCAAAGGAGTAATTCAATGAGGTATCACAGCTTCCATGGAAGAGCCAGCATCTTTAATCAAGCTCTCTATTCAGTTAAACTCTCAGTAGAACCTGAAAAGTATGACCACTCAATATTTCTTCATATTTAACTCTGTTGGCAACCACAGTTGTGACATATTAATTTTATTTAATTTTGTTCTTCTATTTATTATGTGGATAATTCAAGTAGTTTTCTTTGCTACTTATAAAACACAAGAGTGAGCCAATTCCTTGCTCTCCCAAATTCTAATTGAATTGTCTGAAGAAAAGTCTTCAGTCTTCACTTTGAGTAAAATAATTTTGTGATGGATTCTCTGGAGATGTGCACAATTAAATTATATTCTCTCTCTCTCTCTCTCTCACACACACACACATACACACACAGATATATATATATATATATATATATATATATGATTAAATCTGTGGCAAATGGTACTCTGGTTATAGTATCAAATTTTTTAAAAGTCAGCTTAGTTCATAGTGAAGATCAAAATTTTAATCTGAGTAATCAGTTTTATTTTAGTTTAATCCAGTAACCATTAGGAATGATTGCAATATCCTTTAATATCCCAGCACTCATGTAGTCTCTTTAGATTTCATCTATCTCCTCAACTATTTTGAAATACTTGACTATTTATTTTAATCTAAAATATTGAAGCTTTTAGAATTTATTTGAGGGTAAATGATTTAGAATATAATTAGTGCTTCAGAGTACAATCAATAGCTTCAACAATGCCAATAATATTTAGCAAGAAATGCTGTTTTCCCATTTATTACCATTCAGACTTCAGTCTTAGTCTCAGAAAAAAAGAATGCCAAGTACAGGCCAATATCACTGATGAACATAGATGCAAAAATCCTTAACAAAATTCTAGCAATCAGAATCCAACAACACATTAAAAGGATCATACACCATGACCAAGTGGGCTTTATCCCAGGGATGCAAGGATTCTTCAATATCCGCAAATCAATCAATGTAATACACCACATTAACAAATTGAAAAACAAAAACCATATGATTATCTCAATAGATGCAGAGAAAGCCTTTGACAAAATTCAACATCCATTTATGATAAAAACTCTCCCGAAAGCAGGAATAGAAGGAACATACCTCAACATAATAAAAGCTATATATGACAAACCCACAGCAAACATTATCCTCAATGGTGAAAAATTGAAAGCATTTCCTCTAAAGTCAGGAACAAGACAAGGGTGCCCACTTTCACCATTACTATTCAACATAGTTTTGGAAGTTTTGGCCACAGCAATCAGAGCAGAAAAAGAAATAAAAGGAATCCAAATTGGAAAAGAAGAAGTAAAGCTCTCACTGTTTGCAGATGACATGATCCTCTACATAGAAAACCCTAAAGACTCCACCAGAAAATTACTAGAACTAATCAATGACTATAGTAAAGTTGCAGGATATAAAATCAACACACAGAAATCCCTTGCATTCCTATACACTAATAATGAGAAAACAGAAAGAGAAATTAAGGAAACAATTCCATTCACCATTGCAACGGAAAGAATAAAATACTTAGGAATATATCTACCTAAAGAAACTAAAGACCTATATATAGAAAACTATAAAACACTGGTGAAAGAAATCAAAGAGGACACTAACAGATGGAGAAATATACCATGTTCATGGATTGGAAGAATCAATATAGTGAAAATGAGTATACTACCCAAAGCAATCTATAGATTCAATGCAATCCCTATCAAGCTACCAACAGCATTCTTCACAGAGCTAGAACAAATAATTTCACAATTTGTATGGAAATACAAAAAACCTCGAATAGCCAAAGCGATCTTGAGAAAGAAGAATGGAACTGGAGGAATCAACCTACCTGACTTCAGGCTCTACTACAAAGCCACAGTTATCAAGACAGTATGGTACTGGCACAAAGACAGAAATATAGATCAACAGAACAAAATAGAAAGCCCAGAGATAAATCCACGCACATATGGACACCTTATCTTTGACAAAGGAGGCAAGAATATACAATGGATTAAAGACAATCTCTTTAACAAGTGGTGCTGGGAAATCTGGTCAACCACTTGTAAAAGAATGAAACTAGAACACTTTCTAACACCATACACAAAAATAAACTCAAAATGGATTAAAGATCTAAACGTAAGACCAGAAACTATAAAACTCCTAGAGGAGAACATAGGAATAACACTCTCTGACATACATCACAGCAGGATCCTCTATGACCCACCTCCCAGAATATTGGAAATAAAAGCAAAAATAAACAAATGGGACCTAATTAACCTTAAAAGCTTCTGGACATCAAAGGAAACTATTAGCAAGGTGAAAAGACAGCCTTCAGAATGGGAGAAGATAATAGCAAATGAAACAACTGACAAACAACTAATCTCGAGAATATACAAGCAACTCCTACAGCTCAACTCCAGAAAAATAAAGGACCCAATCAAAAAATGGGCCAAAGAACTAAATAGACATTTCTCCAAAGAAGACATACAGATGGCTAACAAACACATGAAAAGATGCTCAACATCACTCATTATCAGAGAAATGCAAATCAAAACCACTATGAGGTACCATTTCACACCAGTCAGAATGGCTGCGATCCAAAAGTCTACAAGCAATAAATGCTGGAGAGGGTGTGGAGAAAAGGGAACCCTCTTCCACTGTTGGTGGGAATGCAAACTAGTACAGCCACTATGGAGAACAGTGTGGAGATTCCTTAACAAACTGGAAATAGACCTGCCTTATGATCCAGCAATCCCACTGCTGGGCATACACACTGAGGAAACCAGAAGGGAAAGAGACACGTGTACCCCAATGTTCATCGCAGCACTGTTTATAATAGCCAGGACATGGAAGCAACCTAGATGTCCATCAGCAGATGAATGGATAAGAAAGCTATGGTACATATACACAATGGAGTATTATTCAGCCATTAAAAAGAATACATTTGAATCAGTTCTAATGAGGTGGATGAAACTGGAGCCTATTATATAGAGTGAAGTAAGCCAGAAAGAAAAACACCAACACAGTATACTAACGCATATATATTGAATTTAGAAAGATGATAACAATAACCCTGTGTACGAGACAGCAAAAGAGACACTGATGTATAGATCAGTCTTATGGACTCTGTGAGAGAGGGAGAGGGTGGGAAGATTTGGGAGAGTGGCATTGAAACATGTAAAATATCATGTATGAAACGAGTTGCCAGTCCAGGTTCGATGCACGATACTGGATGCTTGGGGCTGGTGCACTGGGACGACCCAGAGGGATGGAATGGGGAGGGAGGAGGGAGGAGGGTTCAGGATGGGGAACACATGTATACCTGTGGCGGATTCATTTTGATATTTGGCAAAACTAATACAGTTATGTAAAGTTTAAAAATAAAATAAAATTAAAAAAAAAAGAAAATGATGCAATCAATTATTTGCACAGATATCCATGGGCATCTGCTTAAAATGCCCTCTTCTCCTCTTTTACTTAGCAAGGACTTACTTAAATTAGAGCCCAAATAGCCATTCTCCTGTGATAGGCAGTCAGCCATGACCATGTGTGAGACATTATTTTAGGTGATGCAGACAGAAAAAAAAATAAGAAAAATAAGTTCCACCACTCCTAGTTTTTATCAGTTTATAGAATAGTTAATAGGAGAAGGCAATGGCACCGCACTCCAGTACTCTTGCCTGGAAAATCCCATGGACGAAGGAGCCTGGTAGGCTGCAGCCCATGGGGTCGCTAGGAGTCGGACATGACTGAGTGACTTCACTTTCACTTTTCACTTTCATGCATTGGAGAAGGAAATGGCAACCCACTCCAGTGTTCTTGCCTGCAGAATCCCAGGGACTGGAGCCTGGTGGGCTGCCGTCTATGGGGTTGCACAGAGTCGGACATGACTGGAGCGACTTAGCAGCAGCAGCAGCAGCAGCAGCAGCGGAATAGTTAATAAATAAAAATGCTAGTTTAAGGTAAATGCTATGAAGAAAATAGAATGGAGTTGAAGTCACAGTCAGTATCCGTATGTGTGTGCATGTGCACATGTACGTGTGTGTATGATTGGGGGAGGTCATTTAAAAAGTGTGGTGAGGGAATAATTCAAAGAAGCTGACTCTTGAACTGGGACATGCCTGGCAAGAAAAAGCCATCAATCCAGAAAACTTTGGGGTGAACATGTTAAGTCCAAAAGAATAGCAATTTACAAGCTCACAAAGTGAGGATGAGATTGGCTAATTAAGGAATAGGAAGAAGGCTGGTGTGGTTGGGGGTAGGTTAGAAAAGAAAACACTGTAAGGAATTTTAATGAGAGACAAAAGAGATTTGGGCATGTTAAGAATTTGGATTTTCATTTATGTGCAAATAAATGCCTTTGGAGAATTTAGTAAGGGGAAAGACATGGCTATATTTATGTTAATAAAATATTATTTTGAGTGCCATGTGGAAAAGGGGGTGTGGAGACACAAAACAGGAGCACTGGGACCAATTTAGAGGTTATTGTAATAGTCAAAGCTAGGGAGAAGAGTTGCTTGGACAGTAGCAGAGGGAGAGAGTAGTCAAAATATTTGAGATATTTCCAAGATACAGTTGGCAGTGTTGAACTGAATATTAGGTGGATGGAGAGAGACCTCAAGAGTAACTCCTTGTACTTTTCTTAACCACCTGGGTAAATGGTGATGGCATTTACTGAAATGAGGAAAGACTGAGAGGGAGGCAGATTGGGAATAAGATTGAATAATTTATTTTGAATTTATGGAATTAGATGTGCCTATTGAAGATCCATGCACACAGTTTGCATGTGTACACACACACAGATAAAACATCATAAGAAATGAAGTATTCAAAAAACTGAAAAAAAAGTATTGAGTATATCATTAATATGCAGATATTAATATCTGTAGATCTGTTCCAAGAGAAGACATTTGAAGAGAACAGTGTGCACCACGCCAAAATTATCAATGAATTCAGAAGATGACTACAAGGAAGAGTATCAGGTTTTATCGTCTGAGGTCATGTTCTTTAAAAGAGGTGGAGGTTTTAACAAAAGTATTCACAGAATAAAGAAGTAAGAATTCATAGCAATTGTCTACAGGTAATGGCAATGGGAAGTAAAGAATATACCTACCCTAACTTCTGGTCAGGATTGGTATATAGATATAAGATTTAAAAAGTGAGAGAAAGGATAATAACCATCATTTTGCTAGATGCATTGGGGGAAGTCCTATTATAGGCAGATATAAAGATGATTGGAGCCCTGACATCCTTGGAGCAGTTATAGAAATAAATCTCCAGTCCCAGGTAAGAAATGAAAACAGTGGCACCCTGAAGAAAACAGACACTTGGTACTACAGAAGCTAGGATAGCATTTACACTGTCTGCTACATGCAGACTCCAAAGTGAACACCTAAAATTAAAAAAATAAAAAAAAATCTAGAATTATAATTGAACATAAGCTGATTTAGGGCTTCTCTTGTAGCTCAGCTGGTAAAGAATATGCCTACAATGCAGGAGACCCCAGTTCAATTCCTGGGTCAGGAAGTTCCCCTGGAGAAAGGGTAGACTAACCACTCCAATATTCTTGGGCTTCACTGATGGCTCAGAATGTAAAGAATAGCCTGCAGTGTGGGAAACCTAGGTTCTATCCCTGAGTTGGGAAGATCCCCTGGAGGAAGGCATGGCAACCCACTCCAGTATTCTTGCCTAGAGAATCCCCATGAACAGAGGAGCCTGGCAGGCTACAGCCCATGGCGTTGCAAAGAGTCAGACATGACTAAGCAAGTAAGCACACACTTACACACATGAGCTGATTTAAAGAAAAGTATTACAAGGTGCATTAAGGAAAAAAGAATTATGAAAGAAACAGTTGATTTAGAGTTGGCAAAGCAAAAAGAAAACTCATACCCAAGTATTAAGAGATAATAGAACACTATGAAAGGGAGTTAAAATAGGTATATTAAGACATTTTAAAGAAACTAACTGTAAAAAGAATGAGAGATTATGAAATGAGAAAATAATATTTTGAAAAGATGAAAGAGAAATATTAGAAATGCAAAACAGAGAGGTGGTCCTAAGATGGCAGAGGAATAGGACAGGGAGACCACTTTCTCCCACACAAATTCATCGAAAGAATATTTGAACGCTGAGCAAATTCCACAAAACAACTTCTGAATGCTGGCAGAGGACATCACGTATCCAGAAAGGCAGCCCATTGTCTTTGAAAGGAGGTAGGACAAAATAGAAAAGATAAAAAGAGAGACAAAAGAGGTAGGGATGGAGATCCATCCTGGGAAGGGAGTCTTAAAAAGAGGACAAGTTTCCAAACACCAGGAAACACTCTCACCGGTGGGTCTGTGGGGAGTTTTGGAATCTCAGAGGGCAACATAAGCAGGAGGAAAAATAAATAAATAAAATCCACAGATTATGTGCCTAATGGCAACACCCAGTGCTAGCATCTGCCACTAGGAAGCAGGGGCTGAACAGGGAGGTGCGGGTTGCATTGCTTAGGGTAAGGACCGGGCCTGAATGCCCTGATGGCAATCTGAGGGAACCAAAGTGAGATAGCAACCCAAACTGTGGGATAGCCAGAGAGAGAGAAAAAAGAGAGAGAGAACTATCTCGAGAAAAGCCCTAACCTAAGGCACTGCCAGGCCCGCTCACAGAACAAAGGACTGAGCAAATACCAGAGGAGAGAGAGCTTGCTGCAGACCAGCCCATTCCCCACCAGAGACAGGAAGGCAGGCGGAGGGCAGCCAGAGTTGGAAAGGGGCAATCTTGGCCCCAGAGAGGCATCCTCTACCAAACTGCAAGCAGGCTCCCAGTTACTAACCAAGAGTTCTTGGGATTCTGGATGGTTGACATCTGCCAGGAGGGTCGCAGCCAGAGATCAGGTCCCCAGAAGAGACACATGGCACACCTGAGATGGGCGTGATGGTGCCACCCAGAAAACTGAATGGCTGGGATGGGGGAGGTGATAAGATGCACTCCCCACCTGGGGAGACTGCACTCACCAAGCACCTGGTCACCTGAGCTGCTTGGACCTGGGAAGCACACAAAACGCAGGTCCAACCAAGTCTGTGCCTTTGTGGAGTACCCGAGAACCTGAATCTGAGAGGCTTAGATCTGGGAAGTCAGACAACCCAGGGCCCGCTTCAGACAGTTCCCCAGCAGAGCAAACTAGAGCCTGAGAAGTGTAGACAGGGAAAGCGCATGAGCCGTGAGCAGGGGCAAACCCAGTACTGCCAAGATACTGTGAGCACTCCCCACACAAGCCAGTGATATTTGTTTGCAGTGTTCCTCCCTCCCCACAGTACGAATGAACAAGTAAGCCTAAATAAGTGACCACCTTCACCCACTTGTGTCAGGGCGGAAATTAGACACTGAAGAAACCAGCAAACAGAAGAAGATAAAATAAACAGAGGGAACCACTTTGGAAGTGACAGGTACAACAGATTAAAACCCTGTAGTTACCACCGACTACATTAGAATGGGGCTATAGATCTTGAAAACTATAAGCTGGATCAAGGAACTATCTGAAACTGAACTGACATGACACTTTCCTCAATAGCTCCAGAGAAATTCCTAGATAGTTTTACTATTATAATTTTTTTTAATTTTTTAAAATATTTTTTTTTATTTTTAAGTCCTCTATTACTCCTTTAATTTTCATTTTTATAACCTAGAATTACCATGCAAAAAAATACCCTATTTTTAAAGCGAACTTCATATATATATTTTATAATTTTTGTGACTTTGTTTTGTTTTTTTAATACTGTAATTTTGAGAATCTAACCTCTACTCTAGATTTTTAATCTTTGCTTTTTGTTATTTGTTATCAATTTTGTCCCTTTAAGAACCCAATCTTCAGTACCCATTTTTACTTGGGAGTGTGATTACTGGCTTGATTGCTCTCTCCCATTTTGAACTCTCCTTTTTGTCCACTAGGTTGCCTCTATTTCCTCCTTCCCTCTTCTCTACCCAATTCTGTGAATCTCTTTGTGTGTTCTGGACTATGGAGAACACTTAGGGAACTAATTACTGGTTGGACCTGTCTCTCTCCTTTTTTTTTAATATAAATTTATTTTTTTTAATTGGAGGCTAATTACAATATTGTATTGGTTTTGCCATACATCAACATGAATCCACCATGGGTGTACACGTGTTGCCCATCCTGAACCCCGCCTCCCACCTCCCTCCCCAAACCATCCCTCTGGGTCATCCCAGTGCACCAGCCCCGAGCATCCTGTATCATGCATCAAACCTGGACTGGCAATTCATTTCACATATGATATTATACATGTTTCAATGCCATTCTCCCAAATCATCCCACCCTCACCCTCTCCCACAGAGTCCAAAAGACTGTTCTATATGTCTGTGTCTCTTTTGCTGTCTCGCATACAGGCTTATCGTTACCATCTTTCTAAATTCCATATATATGCGTTAGTGTACCGTATTGGTGTTTTTCTTTCTGGCTTACTTCACTCTGTATAATAGGCTCCAGTTTCATCCAACTCATTAGAACTGATTCAAATGCATTCTTTTCAATGGCTGAGTAATACTCCATTGTGTATATGTACCACAGCTTTCTTATCCATTCATCTGCTGATGGACATCTAGGTTGCTTCCATGTCCTGGCTATTATAAACAGGGCTGTGATGAACATTGGGGTACACGTGTCTCTTTCCCTTCTGGTTTCCTTGGTGTGTATGCCGAGCAGTGGGATTGCTGGGTCATATGGCAGTTCTATTTTCAGCTTTTTAAGGAATCTCCACACTGTTGTACATAGTGGCTGTACTAGTTTGCATTCCCACCAACAGTGTAAGAGGGTTCCCTTTTCTCCACAGCATCTCCAGCATTTATTTCTTGTAGACTTTTGGATAGCTGCCATTCTGACTGGTGTGAAATGGTACCTCATTGTGCTTTTGATTTGCATTTCACTGATAATGAGTGATGTTGAGCATCTTTTCATGTGTTTGTTAGCCATCTGTATGTCTTCTTTGGAGAAATGTCTGCTGAGGTCTTTGGCTCATTTTTTGATTGGGTCGTTTACTTTTCTGGAATTGAGCTGCAGGAGTTGCTTGTATATTTTTAAGATTAATTCTTTGTCAGTTGCTTCATTTTCGATTATTTTCTTCCACTCTGAAAGCTGTCTTTTCACCTTGCTTATAGCTTCCTTTGTTGTGAAGAAGCTTGTAATTTAAATTAGGTCCCGTTTGTTTATTTTTGCTTTTATTTCCAATATTCTGGGAGGTGGGTCATAGAGGATTGTGCTGTGATTTATGTCGGAGAGTGTTTTGCCTATGTTCTCCTCTAGGAGTTTTATACTTTCTGGTCTTACCTTTAGATCTTTAATCCATTTTGAGTTTATTTTTGTGTATGGTGTTAGAAAGTGTTCCAGTTTCATTCTTTTACAAGTGGTTGACAAGTTTTCCCAGCACCACTTGTTACAGAGATTGTCTTTTCTCCATTGTATATTCTTGCCTCCTTTATCAAAGATAAGGTGTCCATAGGTGCATGGATTTATCTCTGGGCTTTATATTTTGTTCCATTGATCTATATTTTTGTCTTTGTGCCAGTACCATACTGTCTTGATGACTGTGGCTTTGTCGTAGAGCCTGAGGTCAGGCAGTTTGATTCCTCCAGTTCCATTCTTCTTTCTCAAGATTACTTTGGGTATTCAAGGCTTTTTGTATTTCCATACAAATTGTGAAATTATTTGTTCTAGCTCTGTGAAAAATACCGTTGGTAGCTTGATAGGGATTGCATTGAATCTATAGATTGCTTCGGGTAGTATACTCATTTTCACTATATTGATTCTTGTGATCCATGAACATGGTATAATTCTCCATTTATTAGTGTCCTCTTTGATTTCTTTCACCAGTGTTTTATAGTTTTCTATATAGAGGTATTTTGTTTCTTTAGTTAGATATATTCCTAAGTATTTTCTTCTTTTTGTTGCAATGGTGAATGGAATTGTTTCCTTAATTTCTCTTTTTTCTCATTATTAGTGTATAGGAATGCAAGGGATTTCTGTGTGTTGATTTTATACCCTGTAACTTTACTATATTCATTGATTAGGTCTAGTAATTTTCTGGTGGAGTCTTTAGGGTTTTCTATGTAGAGGATCATGTCATCTGCAAACAGTGAGAGTTTTACTTCTTCTTTTCTAATTTGGATTCCTTTTATTTCTTTTTCTGTTCTGATTGCTGTGGCCAAAACTTCCAAAACTATGTTGAATAGTAATGGCGAAAGTGGACACCCTTGTTTTGTTCCTGACTTTAGGGGAAATGATTTCAAGTTTTCACCATTGAGGATAATGTTTGCTGTGGGTTTGTCATATATAGCTTTTATTATGTTGAGGTATGTTCCTTCTATTCCTGCTTTCTGGAGAGTTTTTATCATAAATGGATATTGAATTTTCAAAGGCTTTCTCTGCATCTATTGAGATAATCATATGGCTTTTATTTTTCAATTTGTTAATGTAGTGTATTACATTGATTGATTTGCGGATATTGAAGAATCCTTGCATCCCTGGAATAAAGCCCACTTGGTCATGATGTATGATCTTTTTACTGTTTTGCTGGATTATGATTGCTATAATTTTGTTTAGGATTTTTGCATCTATGTTCATCAGTGATATTGGCCTGTGGTTTTCTTTTTTTTGTGGGATCTTTGTCAGGTTTTGGTATTAGGGTGATGGTGGCCTCATAGAATGAGTTTGGAAGTTTACCTTCCTCTGCAATTTTCTGGAAGAGTTTGAGTAGGATAGGTGTTAGCTCTTCTCTAAATTTTTGGTAGAATTCAGCTGTGAAGCCATCTGGACATGGGCTTTTGTTTGCTGGAAGATTTCTGATTACAGTTTCAATTTCTGTGCTTGTGATGAGTCTGTTAAAATTTTCTATTTCTTCCTGGTTCAGTTTTGGAAAGTTGTACTTTTCTAAGAATTTGTCCATTTCTTCCAAGTTGTCCATTTTATTGCCATATAATTGCTGATAGTAGTCTCTTATGATCCTTTGTATTTCTATGTTGTCTGTTGTGATGTCTCCATTTTCATTTCTAATTTTATTGATTTAATTTTTCTCCCTTTGTTTCTTGATGAGTCTGGCTAATGGTTTGTCAATTTTATTTATCCTCTCAAAGAACCAGCTTTTGGCTTTGTTGATTTTTTCTATATCCTCTTTTGTTTCTTTTGCATTTATTTCTGCCCTAATTTTTAAGATTTCTTTCCTTCTACTAACCCTGGGGTTCTTCATTTCTTCCTTTTCTAGTTGCTTTTGCTCTAGAGTTAGGTTATTTATTTGACTTCTTTCTTGAGGTATACCTGTATTTCTATGAACTTTCCCCTTAGCACTGTCCCCTTAGGACACTTTTATAGTGTCCCCTAGGTTTTGGGTTGTTGTGTTTTCATTTTCATTTGTTTCGATGCATATTTTGATTTCTTTTTTTATTTCTTCTGTGATTTGTTGGTTTTTCAGCAGTGTGTTGTTCAGCCTCCATACTTCAGAATTTTTAATAGTTTTTCTCCTGTAATTGAGATCTAATCTTACTGCATTGTGGTCAGAAAAGATGCTTGGAATGATTTCAATATTTTTGAATTTACCAAGGCTAGATTTTTGGCCCAGGATGTGATCTATCCTGGAGAAGGTTCCGTGTGCACTTGAGAAAAAGGTGAAATTGATTGTTTTGGGGTGAAATGTCCTATAGATATCAATTAGGTCTAACTGGTCTATTGTATCATTTAAAGTTTGTGTTGTTAATTTTCTGTTTAGTTGATGTATCCATAGGTGTGAGTGGGGTATTAAAGTCTCCCACTATTATTGTGTTATTGTTAATGTCCCCTTTCATACTTGTTAACATTTGTCTTACATATTGCAGTGCTCCTATGTTGGGTACATATATAATTATTATATCTTCTTGGATTGATCCTTTGATCATTATGTAGTGCCCTTTTTTGCCTCTTTTCACAGCCTTTGTTTTAAAGTCTATTTTATCTGATATGAGTATTGCTACTCCTGCTTTCTTTTGGTCTCTATTTGCATGGAATAACTATTTCCAGCCCTTCACTTTGAGTCTGTATGTGTCCCTTGTTTTGAGGTGGGTTTCTTGTAGACAACATATATAGGGGTCTTGTTTTTATATCCATTCAGCCAGTCTTTGTCTTTTGGTTGGGACATTCAACCAATTTACATTTAAGTTAATTATTGATAAGTATGATCCCATTGCCATTTACTTTATTGCTTTGAGTTTGAGTTTATACACCCTTTTTGTGTTTCCTGTCTAGAGAAGATCCTTTAGCATTTGTTGGAGAGCTGGTTTTGTGGTGCTGAATTCTCTCAGCTTGTGCTTGTCTGTAAAGCTTTTGATTTCCCCTTAATATTAGAATGAAATCCTTGCTGGGTACAGTAATCTGGGCTGTAGGTTATTTCCTTTCATCATTTTAAGTATGTCCTGCCATTCCCTCCTGGCCTGAAGAGTTTCTATTGAAAGATCAGCTGTTATCCTTATGGGAATCCCCTTGTGTGTTATTTGTTGTTTTTCCCTTGCTGCTTTTAATATTTTTTTTGTGTGTTTGATCTTTGTTAATTTGATTAATATGTGTCTTGGAGTGTTTCACCTTGGGTTTTGTCTTATTTGGGACTCTCTGGGTTTCTTGGACTTGGGTCATTATTTCCTTCCCCATTTTAGGGGAGTTCTCAACTATTATCTCAAGTATTTTCTCATGGTCTCTCTTTTTGTCTTCTTTTTCTGGGACTCCTATGATTTGAATGTTGGGGCATAACATTGTCCCAGAGGTCTCTGAGATTTTCCTCATTTTTTTTAATTCGTTTTTCTTCTCTGATTCATTTATTTCTACCCTTCTATCTTCCACTTCACTAATCCTATCTTCTGCCTCCGTTATTCTACTATTTGTTTCCTCCAGAGTGCTTTTGATCTCATTTATTGCATTATTCATTATATATTTACTCTTTTTTAATTTCTTCTAGGTTCTTGTTAAACCTTTCTTGCATCTTCTCAATCCTTGTCTCCAGGCTATTTATATTTGATTCCATTTTGATTTCAAGATTCTGGATCATTTTCAGTATCATTATTTGGAATTCTTTATCAGGTAGATTCCCTGTCTCTTCCTCTTTTGTTTTGTTTCATGGGCATTTATCCTGTTCCTTTACCTGCTGGGTATTCCTCTGTCTCTTCATCGTGTTTATATTACTGTGTTTGGGGTGGCCTTTCTGTATTCTGGCAGTTTGTAGAGTTCTCTTTATTGTGGAGTTTTCTTGCTGTGGGTGGGGTTGTACGGGTGGCTTGTCAAGGTTTCCTGGTTAGGGAAGCTTGTGTCGGTGTTGTGGTGGGTGAAGCTAGATTTCTTCTCTCTGGAGTTCAATGAAGTGTCCAGTAATGAGTTATGAGATGTCGATAGGTTTGGAGTGACTTTGGGGAGTCTGTATATTGAAGCTGAGGGCTGTGTTCTTGTGTTGCTGGAGAATTTGCATGGTATGTCTTGCTCTAGAATTTGTTGGCCCTTGGGTGTTGCTTGGTTTTAGTGTGGGCATGGAGGCATTTGATGAGCTCCTGTCAATTAATGTTCCCTGGAGTCAGGAGTTCTCTGGTGTTCTCAGGATTTGGACTTAAGCCTCCTGCTTCTGGTTTTCAGTCTTATTTTTACAGTAGCCTCAAGACTTCTCCATCTATACAGTGCTGTTGATAAAACATCTAGGTTAAAGATAAAAAGTTTCTCCACAGTGAGGGACACCCAGAGAGGCTTACAGAGTTACATGCAGAAGAGAAGAGGGAGGAGGGAGATAGAGGTGACCAGGATAAGATGAGGTGGAATCAAAAGAGGAGAGAGCAAGCTAGCCAGCAATCACTTCCTTATGTGTGCTCCACAGTCTGGACCACTCAGAGATGTTCAGAGAGTTATACAGAGAAGAGAAGAGGGAGGAAGGAGACAGAGGTGGCCAGGAGGATAAAGGGGGAAATCAAAAGAAGAGTGAAAAATCCAGCCAGTAATCAGTTCCCTAAGTTTTCTCCACCGTCCAGAACACACAAAGAGGTTCACAGAGTTGGGTAGAGAAGAGAAGGGGGAGGGAGGAGATAGAGGCAACCTGATGGAAAAAAAGGAGAGTCCAAAGGGGGAGAGAGCAGTCAAGCCAGTAATCTCGCTCCCAAGTAAAAATGGGTACTGAGATTGGGTTCTTAAAGGTACAAAATTGATAACAAATACCAAAAAGCAAAGATCAAAAGTCTAGAGTTGAAGTTGGATTTTCGAAAATACAATATTAATGAAAAAAAGTCACACAAATTATATATATATATATATGTTTGCTTTAAAAATAGGGTCTCTCTTTTCTTTTGCAAAGTAATAGTAGGTTATAAAAATGAAAATTAAAGGAGTATTAGAGGACTTAAAATTAAAACAAAAATTAAAGAATGATAGTAAAAATAGTAAAAATATATCTAGGACTTTCTCTGGTGTTGTTGTAGGCAGTGTGGGGGTCAGTTCATTTTTGAATAGTTCCTTAATCTGGCTTATATTTCTCAAGATCTATAGGCCCCTTCCTATGTAGTCGGTACTAACTACAGGGTTTTAATCTATTGCACCTGTCACTTCCAAGGAGGTTCCCTCTGGTTTAGCCTCTTCTGTTTGCTGGTCTCTTCAGTGTCTAATTTCCACCCTGACGCAAGGGGTTGGTGGTGGACACTTTTTTAGGCTCACTTGTTCAGTCGTGCTGTAGGGAGGGAGGGACGCTGCAAACAAATAACACTGGCATGTGTTTGCAATGTCTCAGCCACACTGGGTTTGCACCTGCTCATGGCATGTGTGCTTTCCCTGTCTACACTGCTTAGGCTCTAGGTCGCTCTGTCGGGAACCGTCTGAGGCCGGCCCTGGGTTGTATGCACTTCCCAGGTCTAAGCAGCTCACGTTCAGTTACTCAGGTAGTCCTCAGAGGCGCAGACTCAGTTGGGCCTGCGTTTTGTGCCCTTCCCAGGTCCGAGCAGCTCAGGTGACCAAGTGTTTGGCGAGTGCGGTCGCTGCAACTTATTGCCTCCCCCGTCCCTGCCACTCGGTTTTCTGGGTGTACAACCGGTGCACCTTCTTAGGTGGATGTTGACCATCCAGAATCCCAAGAAGTCTTGGTTAGCCACAAAGCCTGCTTGCAGTTTGGTAGATAATGCCTCTCTGGGACCTCGATTGCCCCCTTCTGGCTCTGGCTGCCCTTGCCTGCCCGTCACCAGAGGGGGATAGGCTGGTCTGCAGCCGGCTATCTCTGCTCAGTCCTTTGTTCTGTGAGCGGGCCTGATGGTGTCTTAGGTTACGGCTTTTTATGTGGGAGCTATCCCACAGTCTGGTTTGCTAGCCCAAGTTAGTTCCCTCAGATTGCCCTCGGGGCATTCAGGCTGGGTCCTTATCTAAGCAATGCAGCCCGCATGCCTCCCTGCCAAGCCCCCGCTTGCTAGTGGCAGATGCAGGCCTCTGCGCTGCTTCTCTGCTGGGGGAGTTACTGTTGGACACGTAATCTGTGGGGTTTAATTATTTATTTATTTTTCCTCCCGATTATGTTGCCCTCTGTGATTCCAAGGCTCACCACAGACTTGGCAGTGAGAGTGTTTCCTGGTGTTCGGAAACCTCTCTCTTTTTATTTTTTATTTTTTTTAATTTTATTTTATTTTTAAACTTTACATAATTGTATTAGTTTTGCCAAATATCAAAATGAATCCGCCACAGGTATACATGTGTTCCAACCTCTCTCTTTTTAAAGACTCCCTTTCCAGGACGGAGCTCCACACCAACCTCTTTTGTCTCTCTTTTTGTCTTTTATATTTTTTCCTACCTCCTTTCGAAGACAATGGGCTGCTTTTCTGGGTGCCTGATGTCCTCTGCCAGCATTCAGAAGTTTTTTTGTGGAATTTACTCAGCGTTCAAATGTTCTTTTGATGAATTTGTGGGGGAGAAAGTGGTCTCCCCATACTATTCCTCTGCCATCTTAGGACCACCTCCTCTAATTTATTTTTTATTTATTTTGCTTCAGTTATTTTTAGCTAGAAATTTTGGTGTGAGGAGGAAAGAAGCCACAATGGTGAATGCTCACGTCTTGTTCTGACATGAAAGCTAAAGTCTGTCACTTTATGAATGCTTGTTACAGATTTTTGGTAGATATATTTTATAAATTTGTGGAATATCTAGATTGCTAAGAGTTTTTGTTACAAACATGTTTGATTTATTGAAATTTTTTCTGCCTTCATTTATATGATCATGTAGCTTTTCTTATTTAATCTCTTAAAGGTGAATCAGTTGATCTGCTTTATCTTACAGCATCTTTTCATTCCTGATAAAAACTACTTAGCCATGACATGTATTGTGTACTACTGGATTCAGTCTGTTAGTATCTTATTTTAGGTTTTTGTGTCATTGCCTGTAAGTCTGCAACATTTCTTCTTCCTCCTAAAATAAAACTCATCATATTTCAAAGCCTTCCAGATTAATACAATAAGATTTTCCTCCATTTTAGTGAAATAAGAATTTCTTTAATTTTAACTGAAACAACTTTGATAAAGATGGATTTTTCTATTCCTTAGTTCATATTTTCTAATTCTTCTTAAGCCATTTTTGATAGCTGACATGGTCCATTTCACATTTTCCCAAATTTATGATGATAAAACTATCCATATTATTTTTATTATTGTAAAAAACTGTGTTTAGTTATGGTTCTTCTCATTTATATGATTATTTTCTACTGAATATTTGTGCAAGTCGTTTGTCTAATTTTCAAGGTGTGTTGAAGTTTTCTTATATATATTTGTTATACTTTCCTCTCAATATTCCTCTAGTTTTGTGGGTTTCCTCTGTTATTCTTGTTGTAACATCTAGAGTGAAACAACTAGCCCATAAATTTTTAATCTTTTTTTTTTCATTTTCTAATATATGCATTTTTTTACCCATACTTTTTTACACAGTACTATTTTGGTTGCCTACCAGTAATTTTTGATATGTAATATATTCCTTGCCTTTTATTTCTAAGTATTATATAATTTCCATGGTAGTTTCTTTCTGACTCATTTGTATATTAATGTTCCCAAAGTATTTATATTTTTATTATACATAGATGTATCCATTATTACTTTCTTATTCTATTACACTGTACTCAGGGATTGTGGTCTGCATATTTTAGATTCTTTACTATTCATTAAAAATTCCTTTGGGACATAGTAGACAATAAATATTTGTTAATATTTCATATGTGCTTGAAAAGAATGCATTCTATATATGATGCTTACAACAAACTTGCTAATTTTGTGATTCATCTTCAATATCCTCAGTAATTTTGTACCTTTCTGATTTGTCAGTTTCTGAGAGATGTTAAGACCTCCCTCAGTCATTATGGATTTTTTCACTTCCATGGAAATAAAAGGGTAGTTGGTCCGTGTCTTGCTGTTTTGTCTGTGAAGTGATTTACTTGGTTGAAGGCAAATTGTATGAGCTATTATTGTGTAAGGCGCCTCATATGTTCCATACTATGGGTTAAATTGTGTCTCCCAAAAATGGATTTGTCGAAGTCACAAAGCCTAGTCATCTCTGAAGGTGAAATCAAACATGACAACACCTTGATCATGGACTTCTAGCTTCCAGAACCGTGAGAAAATACAATTCTGTTGTTAAAGCCAACCAGTCTTTTCTTATGACAGCTCTAGCAAACCAATGTAAGCTATAAGAGGAAGAATAAGTGTGGATGGTAAATCCAAATTAAAATCTATATTTATGGACAAAGTCTTGTCCCCTCCATAATAGAAGAAGTACAATACATCAACTTTTGACCCATGACCAGGTAGTTCATTAATTCCTAATCAGGTAACCAAGACTGGTTGTTCCTGCTGGAATATTGGTTAATCTATGGTGGTATGTACTATGTCTGCTTAGGTGAAAGATATCCCCTGTTGTTAAGATTATATTTATCCTTTAATCTAACCAGTATTCATACTTTTCATGTGAGACCACTGAATTAGATAAGGAAAACACATGAAACATTAACAAAAATCATGAATATCCCAAAGGAATTATCAGTATTTTATTTTCCTAGAAGGAAAGATGGTCTCTTCTAAGATTCTATATTCATTGCAAAGTAGCAGACATTGTTCTTGTTGGATAATTAGGGACTTGGAAGGAACAAATGGGTGGAATAAAGATAAAAAAAAAATGCTGAGAAACAGATATGCAAATGAACATCAAGCAATATGTCCAGAGCCTGAGAAAATTATTTTCTAATATGAATGTCTACTGGTTAGACTGCTCTCCTTTCTACCCCCTGGGATTTCCATGCTCTATTGTCCTTCAGGATAATTTCAAGGTGGGGCTATAACTTCCTAGAGTTCAGTTTTGAATGATGCTGGAATATTGCACAAACATATCTGTGAACCAGGTTCAAATGCTTATTTTTAATTCTCATTGGTAATTACCAGTAATAACTGGTAATATGAAAATCTTCATGAAACCACAAATGCCAGTTGGGGGAGAGACATAATTACAGTGTAAGTAAGGTTAGGAACCAGATACCAAATTGCCAACATCCATTGGATCATTGAAAAAGCAAGAGAGTTCCAGAAAAACATCTATTTCTGCTTTATTGACTATGCCAAAGCCTTTGACTGTGTGGATCACAATAAACTGTGGAAGATTCTGAAAGAGATGGGAATACCAGACCACCTGACCTGCCTCTTGAGAAACCTGTATGCAGACCAGGAAGCAACAGTTAGAACTGGACATGGAGCAACAGACTGGTTCCAAATTGGGAAAGGAGTACGTCAAGGCTGTATATTGTCACCCTGCTTATTTAACTTATATGCAGAGTACATCATGAGAAATGCTGGGCTGGATGAAGCACAAGCTGGAATCAAGATTGCCAGGACAAATATCAATAACCTCAGATATGCAGATGACACCACCCTTATGGCAGAAAGTGAAGAAGAACTAAAGAGCCTTTTGATGAAAGTGAAAGAGGAGAGTGAAAATTTGGGCTTGAGGCTCAACATTCAGAAAACTAAGATCATGGCATCTGGTCCCATCACTTTATGGCAAATAGGTAGGGAGATAGTGGAAACAGTGACAGACTTTATTTTCTTGGACTCCAAAGTCACAGTAGATGGTGACTACAGCCATGAAATTAAAAGATGCTTGCTCCTTGGAAGAAAAGTTCTGACCAACACAGATAGCATATTCAAAAGCAGAGACAATACTTTGCCAACAAAGGTCCATCTAGTCAAAGCTGTGGTTTTTCCAGTAGTCATGTAGAGATGTGACAGTTGGACCATAAAGAAGGCTGAGTGCTGAAGAATAGATGCTTTTGAACTGTGGTGTTGAAGAAGACTCTTGAGAGTCCCTTGGACTGCAAGGAGATCCAACCAGTCAATCCTAAATGAAATCAGTCTTGAATATTCATTGAAAGGACTAATGCTGAAGCTGAAACTCCAATACTTTGTCCACCTGATGCGAATAACTCATTCACTGGAAAAGACCCTGATGCTGGGAAAGACTGAAGGTAGGAAGAGAAGGAGTTGACAGAGGATGAGATGGTTGGACGGCATCACTGACTCAATGGATATGAGTTTGAGCAAGCTCTGGGGGTTGGTGATGGACAAGGAAGCCTGGCATGCTGCAGTCCATGGGGTTGCAAAGAGTTGGACTAGACTGAGCGACTGAACTGAACTGAACAGGGACTCGTCCATTGCTTCTCAAAAGTTGTTTTTAAGAGGCAGTATGGCTTTGTTCTAAAATCTTAATTGTTTGCAATATTATATGCCATAATTGAGTTTACCACAGGTTCCATAGAGTATTCAAATATGCTAGTGACATTATCATCACATTAGGATATGGCAAGTCATAACAGCAACTGGAAGAAACTTTCTCTTTTCTGATTCTATATCCAGAATTCATGCTAAGGTGCTTCAGTTGTGTCTGGCTCTTTGTGACACTACAGATTGTAGCCCACCAGGCTGCTCTGTCCATGGGATTCTCCAGGCAAGAATATTGGAATGGGTTGCCATTTCCTACTCTTGGGGATCTTCCTGACCTAGGGATTGAACCTGTGTCTCTTATGTCTCCTGCATTGGTAGGCAGGTTCTTTACCACTAGTGCCACTTGGGAAACTCCTTCTCTGGTTTCCACCTCCCCAAAATTTGACAGCATAAAAATGCAGTGTTACCTACAAAGAATGAAGAGGCTTATGCATTGGTATACACCTTTCTTAGGGTGATAAGGTCCTTCTTTACCAGGAAGGAGATTGTCTTGACATACCTTCAGATTAGTGGGTTCCTGGGAATTTTTCTCTGTTTTCTTGAGATTCATTTTCCAAATATTTGCACATTTTCCCCAAGGCATTCAGGGAGGCTGCTAGTATCTGTTTTCCTCTGTCTTTTCAGTAAGATATTAACAGTGTAAGTGGCCAACATGGGTGTCCTACAGGATGGAAAAGGCAGTTAAGATTCTTCTGAACTAGGCATAAAGAGGAAAATGTTCGATTTGCAGTTTTGATTTGCTTTAGTAAGGAGATCACATCTTGAACTGCTACTTCAAAGCCTCTATTTGATTAAGTTTGCCAACATCCAATGCTGTTCTCAAAGACCTATTGGACAACTTATTGGTGAAATAAGAGAATTAAATAGTGTTATTATATGCATCAATAGGCTTAAATCTTTCAAGTCACTCATAATGGCAAATATCTCTGCAGTTTCCCTAAGGGAGTACACAGTTTAATAGGTAGCCCTTACTTGGCTCAATAGTCAGGAAGCCAAAATGGAGTTCTACCATTTGTTGAAAGTATATAGCCTAAATAAACTCAGAAACAAAAGAAACTACAATATGCATTTGTTGTTATATGGTCAAATATGTACATATTCAACTGAGAATTCCAGTTATCATTGGACCTGTATGGTCTCATCCTGACTCATAAAACTGTGCAGTAGGTCCTCACTGTCTATATATAATTCAAGAAATGTATTCATTATAACTATGATGTCATACTAATTGAACTGCATGAACAAGAAGTACCTAGCCAATTGGAAATCTTGATTTTTATCACACTCTTTAAAAAGGGGGAGA